>NW_021939396.1:33862877-34003051 GCF_001715985.3 Manacus vitellinus | reverse complement strand
CATGGGAAAGAGAGGCCGTCCGGCGCCGCGCGGTTCGGCGGCCGCGGGGATACGGGACACGAGGACGGTTTGTTTCCCTTTTGTTGCAGCCCGAAAACGCCTTCGTGCTTTGCCCGCACCTCCGGCGCTCCCGTGGAGTGTGTTCGGTGTGGCTCTCACGGGGGGGCTCCTGCGGAGGGGGACGGGGGAACTGAGAGTGTTCCGCAGGAAAGCGCTGCTCCCCGCGTGGGCGTGCGGCTCCAGCGGCAGGGATCCACTTACGGACACGGGGCAAAGTGCTCACAGACGAGTAAACAAACACGGAGAAACTTCTGCTTTTCTTTTTCCCCCAGCGACTATAATTTTAGATATTGTACTTGCAAAGAAGTTGCAAAGTCATTCAGCATTTCACATTCTTCTCTCCTGGTTTTTTTTTTTATTCCCACCCTTCTACAGTAGTGTTACTTGGCTCCTGCTAGTACTCTTGCCCGAATGTTTTTATGGGTTACTGCATGTATGTGTAGTTTTACTTATTATGCTTTATTTTGCATGGCTGGCTGGGTGTGGGAGGGTTTGATTTCTGGGTTGCAACCACAGGCACCACTAAACTCCAGTTCCACTACTTAATTCAGTAAAGACAGTAATGCTGCAGACTTTTAAGAGGTGAAGGATGGCTTGGCATTTACATGTAGAGCAGGTGAAGGGACTCTTGCCCAGAGAGCCTTTGCCCCGTGCCAAAGTAGGATGAAGAGATCTGACTCGCTTTGCTTTGTGCCTCACAGAGGAAAAGAAGTGGACATAGTTCATGTCTGAGGTCCCTCTTTTTAGTGGTCTGTGTGCTAGACAGGCAAGGGCTGGAATTGCCTCTTCCCCCTTCCTTTAAACACCTTCAGTATGAGAGATGGTTGGAGGCAGGGAGAGAATTAAAATGTTTCCTCCTCTTGTGCAGAAGGACTTGCAAAGTATTGGTACTTCCTGCACAGGTCTTTTACGGGAAGGTAAAATTCTGACGCAGACTTTGAGGATTTGCATTAAGGGGAGAACTGGTCGAGCTTGAAAGGGTATCCCATAAAATTCACCTGTGTGACTTTGTATTTGCAGGATGTCTTTGGCTCAGGGCTTTCATGAACATTGGTCAGAACTCCTTGACTTCTCCTTGCTGACACTTACCTGCTCCTGCAAAGCTCTTTTTTGATGTGAATTCTTCCAGGCTCTTTCCCTTAATTTTTGAAAGTGTATGAAGAGCAGGAATATGCACTAGTTGGCGTCAAAAAACATTTGGTGATCTCTGTATTTCTGTCTAGTAAGTACTACAGCCCCTTTGTTACATACTCTGAGCGTTGAAATAGCATTGACATTTATACTGGGCACTCAAAACAGATGTTGGCAGCCCTTGCATTTAATTTCTTTCATGCTAATTTAATAAATTCAGTACCTATTATAATCTGAAAAGAGGATTAAACATCTCCTGAGGGAAAGGAGAGTTATGCGGACTGGTGTATACATGCTGCATCCAGAGTGCTGCAAGACTTGCAATGCATTGGTTATGCTGTTCAGAGTGAATCTTCATTCTGATAATCAACAGCTCATAGCCGTTGTTGCTTTTTACTATTGCTGTCTGCATTCTCATTCTCTAAGGACAGGTATCTTTTTAAAGAAGCCTGACAAAGCTGGATGTTCAAGTCTCATTGAACAGAAGTCTTCAAAGGACCTACGAGGGGACATTAGTTATATGGTTCCTAGCCCACTCTGCTTATAAAAGAATGTATTGCAGGGAGCTCGTAGTTCAAGTTTTAAGATGTGGGCACTTTAAAATTACTACTCTCTGCATTTTTTGACTTGTTTAAAGTCAACCCACTAGTAGGTGGATAATTTGACTGTAATGGCATGTGTTTAAAATAGTGATTGCTGGTTTTTAATATGCAGAATTGCTTCAACCTAGCTAGCTAGAATAGCTGTAAGCCTCCAAAGCTGACCTGACCCACCAATAAGATAATTCAATTGGGTATGCTGAGGGCCAAAAGTAAAGTATATGAAATAAATTGTCCTAGGTATTAGCAAATAAAAATAGATGCAAAGCATCTCTTGCCTCTCCTAGGATCTAGGGTTTATGATGGAAATCATCTGTCAATCTATAATGCCACACATGCTAATTGCAGGTTCATGTTAATCATCACTCTCTAAGAGGGTATGTCAAATCTTATTTTCCATCCCATCCATATAGGATAAGCTTCTAATAAGCTGTGATCCTTCAGCCACATCCACACATCAGTTCTCTCCTGGGTTATCCTGCCTATAACCCAGATCATTTTCCAGATGGTTTCAGTTTTATAATTTGCATGCAAGTTACTGGGGCTTTTTTGTCCCACGGCTACAAGCCATTTTGTACACAAATGCCCTGCATTTCTGCATGGAAATAGAGCTCAGATTACACATATTTGCAGTTGCAAATTAATTTTTTGTTTCGACTGTCTAATTTGTCATTTAGAAAAATGTTATTGCAAAGGAGTGTGCACTTCCCAAAAGGAAAGTCACTATTGGTTGGTTTCGTGACTTCATTTTTGGACATCCTTAAGTCAGTGCAGACTTATTCTGCTATGAATTTTTTTTTCTGTAGACCAAGGAACTAGAAACTAGCATAAGTAATGTATGCATTTGTATAGACTGAGCTGTAGTAAAGCAATATGTTGTTTTTATTTGAATCCAGCTCTATGAGTGTTTATATTGAAGGATTCATTTTGTTCCAGTTTAAGTAGTATCCATATGCTAGAATATCCTGCAGAGCAAACACTTACACTTTCCAAAGTAGAACCAAAAGGCTTCAGCATACTGTAAGAACATTTTAAAATGTGTTAATCAGGTTCCTTCTTGCATTCCTAGTTCTCAAACAGAATTTATTCCCCCGTCTTCCAAACCACCTAACACTGTGCCTGCCTGACTCTGAAAGTGTCTTAAATGTATTGGATCTCCCTTTAAGCAGAAAGTTCTTAAGCGCCTTATCTAGAGCTGCTGCAGTTGAGCATCAAAGCCCTTAGGAGATGAAGAAACTAGGACACCTGGCAAGCACATTGTAAACACACACCCTGATGGGATTGGTTGTGTCTTGAAATGCAGTTGTTTAGGCTTCCTTTTTTAAAACGTTGCCAGAAGAGGAGCCAGTGCTCACCTTTCCCTGAGAGCTCCTGGTGGTAAGACTTGTCTGAAGAGTAGACCGTGTTCTGGTAGTTGAAATCTGGGCTCCTGATCCATGTGCCCAAGGGGTTCGAGCCCACATCTTCTCCCACCTCTGTAGCTGTTGAATAGGCTGAAGGAAGCAAGTGAGAAGGCACGTTTCTTTCCTTGTGTTCAACCTGGGCCCTTGTGTGGAAGATGCAGCAGGTTGCCTGAGGCTGACATGAGGGAGCACTGGAACCTGACTTTCTTGCAGCAGTTTGTGTGTTCCACTGGGAAGAGGGCTGGGATCTAGTGGTTGGTTGCTCATGATGAGACTGTTATCAGAGGTGAACATTTTCATGACATCCTCTACGTTTCAAGACTTGACTAATTGCTCTAG
Source organism: Manacus vitellinus (assembly GCF_001715985.3). NCBI lineage: Eukaryota > Metazoa > Chordata > Aves > Passeriformes > Pipridae > Manacus > Manacus vitellinus. Next base: position 33,999,519 of record NW_021939396.1, on the reverse strand, counting down.
GAGAAAACTGGGCCTAGGAGAAGAATGGGCTCAGAGATCTGCAGTGAGTGGTGACAGCCGTTCGTAGTCCCGGTTTAGAAGTTTAAGCCCTCAAGCTGAAGTGGGGAAAGCGTCCAGTGTTTCCTACCAGAAAGCCCCATTTCCAGCGCAGGAATTTCCATCCTGAGCCACCTCTCTTGCACAGTTACACCTATCTGTATGGTGATAAGTGTCAGCCTGCCAGTTCTGTATTATGCAGATTTTTAGGTGTCATTGTAAGTAATCCGTACCACAGATTTGGGTGCTTGTGACCTGACCTGTAACTCAATTCCCTCATCCAATTCTGTGTTGAGAGTCTTCTTCCCTAACCTTTAGCAAAGGAAGAAGTAAGGTTGTATCTTCATGTGATCTTTTCACTAACATTTCTCAGACACCCTGCAAGCATCATCTGATGAGGAAAGGGAACTTCTTATTTCCTCGTATTTGAAATGCTTTGCTTTGCAACTACAGTCTTTCTTTGTTTTAGGGCAGGAAAGCACCTGGTTGAAGGGGGAGTGTTTATAAGCAAGATTGGTGTCTAAATTTGATTCAAAGCTCCTTTATTCAAAGAGATGTCACATCTTATTTCTTGGCAGTCTTGTTTGAAACTGTGAGGGCAACTGGCAAGCTGCTAGTGCTAAGTGCCTTGCCAGATACTATTGCAAAATGCTGCCAGCGAAGAAGTTGCATAACTTTACAGACCGTTATATTTCTCTTGGAGTAAACCAAAGGGGTACCAGCTTCTGAACCCTTTCCTCTGCTGAGAAGCAGGATGGACACGTTTCCATCAGCTTATGAGGCACCAACATGTTGCTTTGCTGCTGCTGTCTCTTCCAGCTCTTGCAATCAGTTTTCCTTCAGTGGTACTTCTCTGTCTCTTGTTTACTGTTGTGAAATAACCAAGGAAACAGAACTATTTAAAATATCTTCACTGTATTGTTAATTGCAAAATATTTTGGAACAGACATCAGACCAAGAAAAGCTTTGCCTCTGATTCTGGACCCAATATTGCTACTGTAGCAGGTCCGTCAGAATAGATTTGCAGTGCCCCACAGAGTTATAACTCATATTTCAGTGCTTATTGAACATCTATGGAACTGAAGTCATTCCCCAAGTATTTGTATTTATCAATATAATGTAGGATGCAAAATCTGATGTCTAAATATATGCAAACCATGTGCCAATTTTTGAGAATTTGTAACTTTTCTCTTTGCTGTTAAAACAAGGCACCAGTTGGAAACTCAGTTCTATTTTTCAGAAACTGTCTTGATGGCTATTTCAGAGCTTTGCATCATTAATCTGTGCTCAAGTTGATATTTTAATGAGAAAATGTAAGTGCTTGGGAACTTGCAAGAATTGTTGTCCTGTGATGTTGCGTATAACATTGCATTACAGTGAAATTTCTGGATTCAGCTAGGAAGATAAGCTGAAGGGGTAAGTGCTGCTTAGGGCTAAACATCTTAAATCATGCTGTTATTCCAGTTAGAAGAAACCTTGGGAGGTGGCAAGTGTGACCCCCTGCTTGAAAGAAGGTTAACGCCAAGTTCAGACACGGCTGCTCAAGGCTTTGTCAAGCTGGGTTTTGAAAACCTCCCAAAGACAGAGACTCCACAGCCCTGCTGGGCAACCTGCCTCAGTGGTTAGTTATCCTCGTTGGATTTTCCCTTCTCATGCAATGCAACGTCGAGAGTCTGTGTCTGCCTTGGTACCTTTCTTGAAGACATCGGGAGGCTGCTGTGCCCCTCAAGTCTCCTCTTCTCAAGGCTAAGTCCAGTTGCCTCCAACTCACCTCCTAGACCATGTGCTGCAGCCCATGACTATCTGTCTTCTCGCCTCTTCCATGCCCTGTGTAGTTCCTGCTTAAGAGCAGGAATGTTGGATGTATGTATTTAGATGGAAGTGTGCTCGGTCTGCAGGACTCTGAACAACTGTATTTATATTGTGATAATTTAGGTTTAGAGGGTTTTTTTTGTTTGGCATCTTAGTGTTAGGTATTTATGAACTGGGATCACTATCAAGGCCTAAAATATATTTCATACTAAGTTTAGTAAATAAGTAAGGACTGAGCATTCAGAAAATGAATGCTTTTACTCAAACTCAGTGGAATTTCCACTTTATGGTATGTGTTTTGCTTTAATTGTGGGAAGAACATAGAAGATGAACAGGAGGCAATTAAGGAAAAAAAATGATGGGACATAACCATACTTTGCAAAAGCAAGATGCATTAAGTCTACGAGTTTGGAATGCTACCAAAAACTACAAACCAGAGAAAACTTAGGATAGTTCAGAAATAAAAGCTACCTGGCAAAAATACCCAGACTGTCAAAGGTCTTGAAGACAAATGCACCAAAGAACTAGAAGACTTCTGCTTCTTTGTTGCCATACTAGTGGTGCATCTCGAATATATTAGGGGGGTGGGGAAGGAAAAAAAAAGAAAAGGGCTATGTTTTCATAAAAGGTAAGTAAAAAGAACATGTATTAAAGAGTATATAGCAGTGTTTTATGAGAGGTAAGAAGTGAAACAGAAGAGGGTTATCTGGAGTTATAGTAGATACTGACAACCTAGAATCCAGTTTGCCTCCTGATTATTTTTCTCTGTTTTTTTCATTTAAGCATTTAATTTAAATAATTAACATAATGGTATTAATTTATTCTCCTAGTATTTACAATAAATTTCTTGTAAATAACTAACTTATCATTATCAATTGATCTTTAAAAGGGGTCCTCAATTTTTCAGACTAGCATAGAAATGGTTAAGCACCATATTAATATTAAAGCATCTGAATTTCACATTCCCAAATTCTTAGTAAGAGAATATCTGGTGTCTTTGGAACTATTGGGACTAACAACTCATTCCTGCCATCCTTTTGTTTTCAGAGCCCTGATAGAAAACATACGGAATTTCTGTCAGGGGACCAACAAAACTGTCCCTTGGTTGTGTCCCTTGAAAATAATGTCATACTTCCAGCTGTGACAGAAAACCTGAGAAATTACACTGCTGTGGTGAGAAAGCGTGGCCAGTGTGCTCCAAAATTTTCAATTGTCTTGTTGCAAAGTGTTTGTATCAAGAATGAACTGTGCTATTTCCAATGCAGATTTAAGTCTCGTGTATGTGTCCACACACATTGCATGTAACTCTAAAGGCATATGCCAGATAGATTGGTTTAACTTCAATTTTCTTCAGAATTTTTTGGAGGTTGGCTGTCCCTTTGGTTCTCTTTTCATGTTAACTAATACGTTATGTAGTGGATGAATAGGATTCTTTATAGAATTATCTAAAACCAGGCACTGATTTATTTGAAAACAAAGGGTTTCTTTAGAGCTAAGTTTAAGCTGGCATTGCCATGAATCCTAGAATTATTCTACATTTAAATGAGAGAACAGTGATGCACTTGTACTTGGGCTTTGAACAGCACAGAGCTGTTGACCAGAGACTCAGAGACCGCTGAGCAAATGTGTTTAGGTTCATTTGCTGGAGTTTCCAAGCCTACTTTTCTCTCCTTACACAGATGATGAGAAGCAAAGCTAAAAGGACACTAGAAGCTGCACTGATCAATTTGTTTGGAGGTAGACAAATTGTTCGTTGATGTGCGATCAAAAAATGTATAAAACCCTGCTCTGTAGTGATCTGAACACATACTTTTTCTCTGTTTTGCTTTGGGGTGTGTGGGGTCTAGAGCACAGCAGCTAAACAATACTTCGCTTGTTTATAAAAAACCTTGGGAAGAAGGGGTGAGAAAGAAAAAAATATTTACAACAGTTTTCCACCCAATTAAAATCAGAAGGCATACTAAAAAGGAAAGAGTTCATCTGTGGTCCAAGCCAATTAAAAGTACATTTTGCTGCTTGGATGTTAATTTACACATTCAAGGCAATGTAAATTTAAACTAGAAGTTTGATTTAACCTCACCAGTTCAGATGAACTTCAAATTTATGATTCATTTGGTTTTGGTCATGGCATCTGGGTGTTTAAGCACATTTTGTGTGAATTGACATTAGAAATTCATAAACTGCCTTAAAATGTTAAACTTGTGGAGTACTTCACCAGAATGTGTAAATAATGCCTGTCTCGCAGACATAGCTGTGCAACATGAGCTGGCTCGGATCCTCAGTTAAGATATTCTTACGTTTGATACCCTCAGCCATTCTTCCTGTTGTTTAATTAGCTGGGAATAAAAACAGAATTCTGTCGCTTCTCTCATGTATTAAAAGGTATCTCAAATTTCTGTGCAAACATTTTAATTGTATTTGTTGGTATTAGTTGAGGTTGTTTGTAGGTTTTTTTACACTATAATGTGTGTTTATTTATAAAGAATTTGACTAGAGGTGGAAGGAGGACTCTCATAACACAGGGTTTTACTCAGAAATTAAGCTGCAAACTTGTCAATATGTGCAAAAATCACTTTAGTGTTTTAAGTAGGAGCATCACTTGAAGTGACCTGAAAGAAATTTTATTATCAACCACCCAGCCAAATCCCAGATGATTATTCAGGGAACCATGTTGGATGAGTGATGTGCACAGAGTAAGAAACAAAACCGCTCTTGACAAGGAATCTAAAGGGACTGAATATTTCAGAAGCTACAGAGCATAAGGAACAGAGGATGGCCTTGCAGCTCAGAATCTAAACAGGCACACACACAGACGTGCACAATTTGACACTTCTTTAGGAAAAGAAAGTTGACAAAATGAAAATATGTTGATATTAGGAACTGCCAAGGAGAAACTGGAACATTCTTTGTCTGGGTTACTGCTCTATTACTCGGCAGCTGGAAAAGATTGATGGCTTGGGTGCTTGGCCCTTTTTTTTTGGTTCTGCTGTTTTAATTTATGAGGCAGAAAGTCCCCAGACATAGGTCCTCATTTAAAGAAAAGAAAGAAAAATAAGATAGATTATTAGCATTGTTATTTTAAAGCAAATGCAGTTGAAATATTAAAACATTGTGATGATTTGTTACAGTTTATTTACAGATCTGCCAAAGATGTCCATATGTCACATCAGATGTCATTTAAAATGGTCAATATGTTGTCTTGAACCAGTCAGTGCCTGGTGCCCAGACACTTCACGCTGTCACTCCAGTCATGCTTATTGCTGCATAGCATTTAGATCAGTCTAACAGTTGAGTGAAGCAGTGTTGTTCTGGTCTGCTACAGCTGATGCCTCCTGCCTTGCTCTCTGCCATATGGATGCCACTGTTGGTCCCTGGATTCCTCTGGTTTGGCTTAGGGTGAGTCTCTGTTATTAGTTCAGTTCAGGAGCTGCTTTTGGAGTACATCCCTCACCATTCCCTTTGCTGGGTGATCTCAGGGAGCATGAGCTGGATTCCTTTCAGGTGAAGCACGACTGGAAGATGTTCTTCTGGAGTGCTTTAAACACCCACTGACCGTGTGGGTGTCCTACCCACAGGACGACACTGAGATAGGTTGAAGCAGAACATACAAATCCTGCCATGCCAGCATGGGTCATGTGAATGCTGCATCTTCAGCAGCAATTGTCTTTCTCTCTGTGGATATGCTTTTCTTGCACTGCATTACTTGCTAAGGTAGATGTTGGAACGAAAACTACAGCAAGGGCAGATTGAAGCAGCTGGAGCCTGCCTTTTCCCTTGATTTCAGGTGCAGCCTCATTTAGTTGTTGCTCTTGAAAGCGTAACACACCTCTGAAATGACTCTCCCTGCAAATGAGAGTCTCATTTTTTATCTTTCTTTTTCTCAGTTTCCTGCCTGGCACTTGACTTCCCTCAGTGCTTCTCCTCTCCATGCTTTCAAAACTCTTTTCCTTCCTCTTACTTCTGGTTTGCCAGCATCGCTTCCCTCAAATATTGCTCCCAGCCATAAGGTCTCAGTCTCAAGAAGTCATGTAACTGTCTCTGCCCCAAAGATGTAATCTGTCTTTTATGAAGAAGTATTTGCTTCAGCTGTATTTAAAGTTCTTTGCTGATGAAGTATCTTCCAGTGCTTCACTACCCATCAAATATTTTTTTTAATGTTATCTCCCCTCCTCCATTGTTTAACGTGAACCTTTCCTGTGCTCATTTTAAACTCATTAGGACTTGTCATATCCATAGAGACAATTCCCTTCTCTTTGAAGCAATCTGCCAATGTAACAGCTTAAGTGGATTACCCCCTACTCCCCTCCCCTACTAACAACTAGCTTGTCCATCCCACTTCCCCCTAAGTCATATAATCTAAATTAGTTTGCATTCTCATTTCTCTTTCATAGACCCTCTGAGGTAGGCCCACATCTCTCATCTGTATTCAGACACAAACCGAGTTAAGTAGAAGGATTTTGTTTTTTAATTCATCAGATTATGGACAGGCTTTCCGCTCCCAACACTTTTATTTTATATCTCATAGTGATGTTTGTCTTTCTTAGAACAGCATGACATTTGTCTCTTGTGACTTGCTGTAGTCTGAGGCCTTGTTTCCTATCCTGTCTTTCTATATTAGGTGTTTCCTGCCTGTGGGCAGTATCTTGTATATAACCTGCTACATTTCACTCCATCCTTCCAGATCACTTCTCCATCCTGACGATGATATATTTAACCTTTGTTTCTCACATCCAGAACTAATATTTATTCTTCCTGCATCTGTAGCCTGGTTGTTAAAATATCTCGAGGTGATTTCAAAGCCTTTCTAAAGAGAAGATGTGACATCTGTGATTTCTCTCCTACCTATCTGGAAGGCTGTCAGAGGAAGTTAGCAATGTGATTTAACAAATGTCTTTTAGCTACTACTTAAGATTATCTTCCAGGTGCTGCTAATTGATCTGTTCTGGATTGTTTTCCCAAGCAATTTGAAGTTAAACTGACTCACTGGGTCTTTAATATCCTTACCTGTTTTTTTTGTTGCTTTAGTTTGTTTGTTCGGTTTTTTTTCCATTGTGCACACATGCACACATTTCCATTCACATTCTCTCTCCCTTTCCCCTTGAAATTTTACCTGTCATTGCTGTTATTTGTGCTAATCACTGCTTGCATTTGACCCTTTTGGTGAAGACTGATGTCCTAACCATGATAGCTTTCTGGATGTCATCTCTCATCAGCTTTTCTTTGTGTTGTCCAGGGTAGCAAGATTTTCTTGCTCTTAAGCTATAAACAATTTTTTTTCAGTAAAATTCTAACTTAACCATTCTTATTCTCATAACTATGTACTTCTTACTGCTAGCAATTTGACCATGTTTTCACATTCTGTGTCTGTCATGACGAATAAATCTGCTGCACTGTGTTCCACTCCTGAGAGAGAACTGAACCTTTGCATATTCACCCTCGGTGACTCCAGTGATGCTAAAGGCTTACCATTGACTTTCTTCAAATCTATGATGAGTAAAAAAGTCCGAAAGTGTGCTCCCACCCTGATGTGGGAAGCCAGTCAGTGCAGCACATCCTCTGAATTAAAGCTGCGACATGTGCTGCCGTGCTTTGAAAAGAAGGGGATCTGGTTAAAATTCTTAAGACAAATTCCACAATTTATGTGTTCAGTAGATACTGACAGTTATTCTCTGAAATAACTTTTTGTTAGTATCCAATTTACTTACTGTCATACCTCCCTACCCCCATATATTCTTGGGGTTTTTTATTGGGTGTTTTTTTTTTCCTTACAAAAGAAAATCTCAAAATAATTATTATATTTTTTTTAGTCATAAAGGAGTGTAAGTTCTGCATGTTTTTCTACCTCCTCCTCCAGGCACTACAGGAAGTCATAGTCTCTGTTTCTCAACTTTCCTGGACATGCAATAAAAAAACTTCATATAATCCCTTGTAAATCTCACTAGATCCCTGCTTTCATACTCCCACAAATCTAGCAAGCACACAGGTGTAGTTTGACTTTATACCTGTTCACCATGGTAGGGATACTAATGCTTTCAAATTTGCATTTATGTGAAAAGTCCAAAATGTCTTTTTCTTTGGTATTATGTTGGTGTTTTGTTTGTTCTTTTTTTGTTCTCTTTTTGTCCTCTTCAACCGTTGGTCCTTTTGTTAGCTGATGGAAACTCTATTGTCACTCCTTTATGCCATGAATTGCTAAGGTAATCTGACTTGTGTGACTTGAGACATCCTTCCCTTAAAGCGGATTTGAAAATGTGGTACTAGTTTAACTGTGCAGAATCAGAGAAGGGTAAAACCCATAGATTGAGATAAGAACAGTTTAAGAATTGAAATGAAGTAAAATATAATAATAGCAACAACAACAATAATAATGAAAAAGGAGAAAACAGAAACACATGAATAAAACCCCAGAGAAAGAAGTGGTGGACAGTACAATTGCTGACCATCCACTGACTGATGCCCAGCCCATCCCTGAGCAGCGATCAGCCCCTAGTTTATATGCTGAGCCAACACCCTAGTTTATATGCTGAGCATGATGTTTTGTGGTACAGAATATGCCTTTGGCCAGTTTGGGTCAGCTGTCCTGGCTGTGCTTCCTCCCAGTTTCTTGTGCACCTGCTCTCTGGCAGAGCATGGGAACCTGAAGAGCCCTTGACTTAGGGTAAACACTGCTTAGCAACAACTAAAACAGCACTGTGTTATCAAGATTATTCTCATAAGGAATCCAAAACACAGCACTGTACCAGCTACTAGGAAGAAAATGAACTCTATCCCAGCCAAAACCAGGACAGTTCTCAACGAATGCAATAAAATGTGTATTAAAAACTTTACTGAGCGATTATGCACACTGGAGTGCTGGAGATAGGAGTCAGCAGTACAAAGAGTCATCTTGCTTGCTCTGACTTTAAGAGAATCCTCAGTACTTCCGCATTTCTCTTCTCAAAATTAGGCATTATTCTTATAATAGCGAGAAATGAGCAGTACTTGAATTTTCTGAGTTTGGATGCTCTTCTGAATCAATCAGTGGAGGTAGATGGGTGAAGGATGAAAATACCCGTGCTTACCCCAACTTTATTTTAGTAGAGGTATGTGGTGAGGACCCCTTGGCTGGACATCTGCCTGCCACCCCAGGCTCCCTAGGGGAGGTGACCGTGGCAGCAGCGCAGGCGTCCCCAAGGCTCTGGCCTGCAAACAACTGTGTGTGGGTAGGCGTAAACTGGTGACAAACAAAGGGGAAAAAAAGGAGCAGCGTAGGCCTGGGAGAACCACAGTTATGTAAAGGTGAACAATGAAACATTATTTCTGAAGTGGGTATTTTGAAGGGCTTTTACTGCAACACTTTTTATATAAATGAAAGGTACATTTGAATCGGAAGCAATTTGATGTAGAAAACTGCAAGTGACTCATCCCAAACCGGAGGGGAAACAGAGCTAGTGTGGCATGGAGAGATTTTTGAGTGCTTGCATGGTATCTGATTCAGACTCAAGTTAAATTTTCATCAGTTAATCTAATAGTGAGAGATATTAGTACCCTCCTCCAACACTGCTCCTTTTAGCATCCATTAGCATGGTGCATATTTCAGTTAGGATATCCTCATCACCATCACAGTTGCATACAAAGAGAGATTGTTGTTGGTAGATTCTTGAAGGTTGCACAGATTCTGCACAGATCCCATATTTTACTACCAATGCAGTAACAACGTATTTATCAAGAGCATTAGTTCAGGAAGTGTACAGCATCTTGAGTTCTCATGGCTTTACAAAATCTTTATCTTCTTTCTAGAACAAAATTTTTTCTTGGTTTAATTCAAAGATTTGTAAAAAACATTTAATGAACCAGGCTGACACAAAGATTGGCATGTAATTAACAAATGTTGACATTTTGCTCCTTTGTGTTCTTGTGCAAGCATAAAACTGTGCTGTCATCTACGAAAAATAATTTGTTGGAGAAAACTGTAGATAGAATAAGATTTACTCTTGATAGATCCAAGAGTAGCTTAAATTGTGTGCAGGATCATTTTCATAAGAAACATTTGAGTAATTTGAACGATGAGTCTAAGAAAATACTATGTCTTTTAAATAATCTGGTTCTTATTGTCCTTTTTAAAATGACTGTGTGTACATCAAAGCTAAATGTCAATAGATACAATTTTGTGATAACTTCTCCTACTTAGCATTCATGTTCCATGCTGTAACCTACAATATCTTTCCTTGTTCCATGTGGTCCTTACCACTCAACACCAGCTAATATCAAAAAATTGCTGGCCTGAAAGATTAAATACTGCCTTATTCCTTTTTTAAAACTGCATAATGGAACACTGGTCTTGAGCTAATATCGAGATTAGAGGGATTTATTTAATTGTTGCTTATGCTTCATACTTATATTTACAATATTCCATTAACTGGCTTCTGATAGATTGCCATGTTATAAAAAGAAAAGCAAGTTAAAGAAAAAATTAGTTTAGTAGAGTCCAGGAGTTGATCATCTCTGCTCTGTCCCCGCTTCTTCTTCTTGTATTGGTTTTACTTGATATAAGAGGATTGGATGTATCTTTATGTAAATGTGTCGCTGATGTACCTGTATATAAATCTATTGCTGAAACTCACTTAATAGTTCAGACCCACATGCACCCTTCAAGCTCCCAGGACTGAAAATTAGAGTATATGTTCTTGGAGAACAAAAAGCAGATTCTAGTTGGTAGATGGAAATACATCTCCTGTGTGGATCAAGAATAGGTTGGGCGTCTGGCAAATGTGAGGAAATTACTAGATATACAAGTAAACAAAGTAAGGACAGCAAATAATAAACTCTTAGAACATTTTTCTTAAATCTGTGTCTTTTTTGGATTGTAAGATACAGCTTCTTGCTTCGGTAGTTGTTTTTTTAATTGTTGTTACTTTTTTCTTCTACTCTGAGTTGGTGCATAACAGTACTTTAGTGAAATGTGCGTGTCTTTTGCTGCACACAGTTTTTAGAAGTATTATTAACAGAATAGCAAAACCAAATCTGGTCTATTCTGTAGATCTTAGACTGCCTTTAAAATGCTTATATTTTGGAAAAAGGCTGTGAGCCTTTTGTGAAGGGGCATACACACCCCAAATCAAAGCCCTTGTTCAGTTTCATTGAATAGAATACCAGTAAATAGCTCGAAAATGCAAACATGGTCCTTGTGTTCATGCTCATCTCTACAATTTGAGGAATAACTCTTGACATTCTGGGTCGACCCCACCTACATAACATTGTGTGCCAGAGAACTTGTTTACCAAAGCATGTTTGTTCACCCCAGCCTGTATTTGCAATTCTGGTAGAACGTGCTGTAGCTGGGATTCGGGAGTCTGAAATAAGAAACATCCATACAGAATTACCACTTAGAGAGCTTTTTGTCTTTTTTACTTAGCTTAGCTTTGGTATACCGTCCTGCACAAAATACTCAGATCTGGAAACTCAGAGACTTGATGTATTTTATAGAACTGTATTTATAAACAGAATTCCCAAAAGTCTTTATTAAGAGCAAAATGCAGGTTGTACAGTACTATCAGTTGGGAGTTTTTAAATCAATTTATACTTTATGAGCTGCAGTGTCTAACCTCAGGTTCACAGTGTTTAACAGTTTATTAGTGTTTTATGCCAGTCTGCTGAAACCAGTCCCAGAACATGACAGCATATACCAACAAGCTGTGTATTTGGCATGTCAAGCACTTCTGTTGCTATATGCCTATAAAGCAGCCGGTTATCTTTGTCTTTTTGTTATGTGGGTATCCACCCTTGGAGGACTTGGTAAGTCAGGTCCAATGTATTTTTTCCCTTGTATTCTTGGAACCCATGTAAATCTTTGTGCCTCCATGTAAACAAGTGGAGGTGTCTTGAGGCAGTATCCACACTGTAAATCTCCAAGACAACTGATAACTAAGGTAAACTAGGCTATCGTGAGTTTGCATTTATACTGTTGTTCTGTTTCTGGTAGCTGAACTAGTTTGTGGAAGTTTCACTTGGTACCTGCTCCAGCACACTTGCAGTGAGTGAGGTAAGTGCAGGGCAAAAAGAGATCTGGGCCACATGCCCTCCATGAGCGGTGCTTCTCCTATGGACATAGCTATGTTTGGATGACATCTCCTGTTGGAACCCTGCCAGCTATTGCAGTGATAAGTGAACAGGATGTAAACAACAGGGTTTGGGTCAGACAGTTCATGTGCACTGAATTCACCATTCACTTTAAATGCCTTGCATGCCAGGTAATTTTTAGAAACTAATCTTAAGTGGTTTGCTTTATAACAGAAATACATTGCTCAACGTGCCCTACCTGAAAAAAGCACTCCGTGTTTGGCAACAATAATACATTTTAGTGTGCACATGAGGGAAACAAAGAAATTGAAGAGGATGAAGTGAGGAAAACAGAGATGCTTGTATTGAAATTACAGATATGGTATTTCACTACCTGACACTGCTTTTTTACATTGAAATTTCATCATGCTTGTGTACTAACATTCCTCTTTAGTATATGCTTCAATTGATCTAGACCAGTTTTCTTCTTAGCTTCTGTGAAGAATTTCTTTGATGTGGTGCTGCTGTCATTTTTCTGGTTCATGTTATATATACTCTTGTTATATTTGTGAAATGATGCAGTTTATTATGGTTTTTCTATAGTTTTCCATCATTTTGGTTTGTGGTGTTTGCTATGCTAAGTGAGAGTCCATGTAGTGTTGTTGCAGATCCTGGTTTTCATCTTCATTAGCTTCTGTGCTCCTGGACATTCTTCTTGTAATATGTGGATCATGTTCTTTGTGTTTGGAGTGCTGGAAACTGGCAATTCACTATGAATGTCACTATGAATGAAGCTTCCTTTTACGTGTCAAGTTCTTACATTTTGTCAGGAGCATATAATATTAAATCTTTCAGTCGTACTTGTTTAAGTGGCTTGTGGTAGTTTCAGGTGGGTTGGTTAGTTTGTTTGGGAGAAGGGGTTGAAGGACATGTTTGCAATGAATCAGTCTTTTAATTATTCATTTCATTCTTTCAAACTGAAAGACTGTAATCTGAAGTCATTCTGTAGTTGATACAGTGTACAAAAAGAAAGTAGGGGGAAAAAAACATTTCCCCTGCACAGCTCATGTAAAACAGAGCCATTACTCAGACTTCTCTAATAAGCCCAGGCACACAACTATGAAAATGAGTTAAATGAAAGCTATTAATATGCATACAAGCATTAAGTGTTACAAAACCAGCTTTGGTGAAGAACAGTTACCTGGTGATACTGTTGCTTGCACATGCACTGTGAGCTTTAAATCTTGTCCATCTGGCATTTCTTCCACAGTTTTAACTCTGAGGCTTTCAGCTAGATCACCTTCCCACTGAGTGTTATCTCTTATTTGATTTTGTCCATGGTAGCCCATGTGTCTAGGGAGTCTAACAGAAGACTGTTTTCTCCAGTACACAACTTCTGGGTATCACACTTTGTAGTGCTGAATGCCTGGTCCCAAACTGGCCCATTGCCAAGCCCCTTCATCACCTTGTTCCTAAGCAGACAGTGGGGTATGAATATGGATTAATTAGACTCCAAACAGGAGGCTGGAAAGTGAGGGTAATTGATAGAACAGGGCAGATGCGTATCTGTCTTCATACCTTTTATGAGGTCTTTGTGGCTGCCAGAATCCCAGGTGTTAGACAATATTTGCCCAGAGTTGCTCTACCTGCATGATTATGAGGCCCATCCATTGCAGCCCGAGGCTTTCCAAAGAGTGATATCCTCAGACTGCTCAATGCTGTGTAGGTGGATACACCCTGCTGGGAATTGGGTTCTTTGATTAAAACAATGGGCACGTGCAAAGTTAACTACAGTGGCCATCAGTTGTCTCCTGAGTGCAGTCTAAGTTCAGGGCTTGATAGGCTAAAGGCTAACAATAATTATTTAAAAGATCACTTTGCATGTATTACTGTGTCACGTTAATGCCTTTTGGAGGGTTCTAAACAGACAAGCATTTTGTTTAACTTGAGTTGCCAGTTGGTGGGACACTGCCACAGAAGAGTTTACGAATTCCAAACATCATCTCATCTTAGTGTGCAAACCTGATGACTAATTAACGGACTGTTCTGGGGCAAGGAGGTTGTGTTGTCCTTGAGTGTGAGGAGTAGGACAGTGGTAGGCTAAGATACTCCTTTGCAGATGTAGGAACTGAAACGGAAAGCTGTGGTGGTGGTGTTTGAAGCTGATAGTGTTACTCTGTTAGCTGATTTTGTTACCCAGTGACCCACTATGTTTTAGCAGTAATTACAACTATTGGACTACTCTTGTCAAGTAGCTTGACTGTGCTTTTTGTGTGAATATTTGAATATATACTAAAATTTCCCAGTATATACATATGGAACAGTGTTCACTAGTAAAGGTACTGGCTACATTTAAGCAAGTTATCTGCATTCCTGCTTTTCATTGTTTTACAAATTTTTTATGCTCTATTTTTGTCTGTATAGTTCTCTTGATGTTATAAAACTAGACTTTTGATCTTTGGTCAGGGACAAGGTTTTCATACTGATTTAAGGACATTTTCAGTAAAAATAGAACTGAATAGTTCAGATAGTTGTTACCCACTCATGCTGGGCTTGGAGAAACATGTTAAAGGTACTGTGCATTTCTGTGACCTCTTATATTTGCAGTGGATTGAGACAGGTCCTTAATTTCTCTTCCCTTTTTTTTGTCTTTTCCACCCCCACCACCCAGTCACTGATATTCCTCCGCAAAGACTTAAAATACTTGGGATGACAGCGCAGTACATGGATTTGTAACATTCTTTAGAAGCAAAGTACTGCAAAACAGTGGAAATGAGATTCTCTGTGTGTATTACTTGCCCAGGAAATGTAAATGGGGAATGTAAGGGAGTTCCTGGGGACAAAAATGTCAGAGTGAATGCTGACCTTTAACTTCACTAAAAGGCAAGTTGAGTTCCATGCATTTCTTTTGTGCTATGCAGTTAACCACCAGGTATCCACCTTGACATTAGAATATTAGCCTTTAAAAGCTCATCAAGTAAATCTGTAAATCAGGATTTATTTAAATTTTAGGACCTTAGCAGTGTTTTGCATAGGATGACACACCAGATAGATGAACATGCTGCAGATTTTATTCAGGCAAATTACAATGTAAGGACCACATTCCTGATCACTAGTTACTTACTCCGGAATAGTGAGAGGAACTGCATAAAATGAACCACTTGACAGCTCAGTCTTCAGGGAGATTTTAACTGTGAGGAAGGGCAAATAGCCGCTCTTTAGTCAAAGGTTTAGGGCTTAGACGATGTGGCCAGGTAGACAAAGTTAAATTATCTCTAGGCCAGGGTCATCTTCTTAGCTTTCCTGGGTTGAGGTCTTTTCACTCACTGTAAATCAGTCCAGTAGCTCCATTCAACTGATCTACTGACAAGTGAATGATTAACCAAAAACTATCAAGCCGAACACTGCTAAACAACTGCAACATAAAATAGCTCTTGAGTACAGATTACCTGATTAAATTATTTGCCGATGAGTTATTCTGACTGAAGTTCAGAAGCATTCTGCTCTGGGGTTCACCGTGAGAAGTGCTAACAAAGCTTCTTTCAAACCTCTCTATGAATGTAAGGCAAATACCTTGCCAGATCTGAACAAGCAAGAGAAGGCTGTTGCTACAATGTAGAGCCTCAGGTTTAGCAGTGCCTACCCAAAAATACAGGTAAAAATACAAAACTGAAAAATCAGGAAAGGGGAGGGTAGAATGAGAAAATTCCTCATTTCTTCCTGTGCATACTCTACTGAAATGGAAGCTTGTGATCCAGTTGACTTGTAACTTGTGCGTACACAGTTACAACACACTAATCCAAACACTGACGTATTTTAAAAACTGCCAGACTGCTTCTCTGATTTGTTTTTGGAGAGTGCTTGGATGACTGTCAGTGCCTGACACATGAGTGTAGTATTATGCAGGAAAACTTATGCAGCAGGAGTGCTCAGAAACAGGATCTTCGGAATCACTCCTTGCCAGATACTTGCCAATACCTGTGACTGTTAAAATGAGCATTGTCATGACCCGTCAGGCCCAAATACAAGTCTTGTGAAGACAGGCTTGTAGAACATGAGGCTTCTCCATAATCAATAGAACAATTCCTGATGAAAACCTGTGGGGTTCTGGAGGCACCCAGGTGTTACATCAGTTAAGACAGTGAAATGGGCTGTGGTGTTTTCATACTTGCTCACTCTTTACATGGCAGTTGAAATCCCAAGAAACATTTCAGGTATTTATAGGGAGGAAGCTAAAATGGCACAGGCTTTTAACTCATCCTGAGTGTTACCATTTGTATTAGATATTCCCTGCCTCTGAAGCCCTGTCTGAATGTTTGAAAGCATAGCAGATCCTCAGTAAACATGAGGTTTTAAATTAATGGGTGTGGTGGTCTGTTCTGTTAAACCGAATCCATGCTAACTCCTGTCTGTGCCACACTTCTAGATGTAGTTAACAGAATAAAGCGTGAGTGATACTGCCATTGAAGGATCTTTTTTTTCCTGGAATTTTTATTTTTATAATTGTTTTATGGCCTCAATTTGCCAAGGAAAAACTTACCAAGTTACACTTTATTGTAAGAGGTCTAGTTGAATTTTAACTGGGGCATTGAAACTTATCCAAAATTTCAGAGGGTGCAGAAATAGTTCCCTAAATAGTGCTAGATATTACACATACCTATCTCATTTTTCCTGTGTCATTCCTTCTGCACTTACAGAGGCTGGCTGGTTTAATGACGGCCTTGCCGGTGCATCGTGGGCACCCCGAACACGTTGAAGAGTTGGACTGAAACCCCTCGTGTCCGCAGCGATGTTTTTAGGTTATTTTTACAGGAGTGCTGCTGATTTTCCAGAGTTTCTGGAGGGAGCCGCCCAGCAGAAGCAGGAGCATCCCCCAGGGACTGGTGGGAAAGAGGAGGGACTGAAACCTAGGGACTGGGGAAAATGGAAACTTGCCCTGAAAAAAAAAGAAAAAAATATATCTATTTTCAAAGGTTTTTGGTTTTGGTTTTTTTGGGTTTTTTTGGGTTTTTTTTAATATTAAAAGGGCTGGAGTGGGGGGAGAGGACCTCGCCTCCTGGCCTCGTCCTGCAGCCCAGGGCAAGCCGGGGTCTGGGCTCCGCGGAGGGTTGCGCGGCGGGCGGCAGCCTGGCGCCGCGGGGGCGGAGGGGCGCGGGAGGGGCGAGCCGGGGCGAGAGGGAGGGAGGCAAGGAAGGAAGGAGGGAGACAGGCAGGCAGGAAGGAAGAGGGAGGAAAGAGGCGGTAGAGGGGAAAGAGGGGAGGGCGGGCGCCGCAGCCTCCGCGCCCGGGCGGAGCTGCCTTTCCCTTCCCCTCGCCACCGAGCCCCCTGCGCGTTATCCTGCGGGGCTCCGGGACGGGAGATGGCCGCGCGGGGCAGCGCCGGCCGGCGCTGGACCGGCAATAGGAGAAGCGTTTGAACTTCTTAGAAGTCGGGGAGCCGAGAAATTGTGGTTGGGGTGAAGGTGAGAGCGGGTTGGTTTCGTTCCCGAGGACCACGAGGAGCAGCGGAGCCGGTGAGGAGGAGAAGGAGAAGGAGGAGGAGGTGGTGGTGGTGGTGAGGAGGGGGGTACGGGTCTGTGGTACCCGGGCCGAGGAACGGCCCGGGGCGGCCTCTACGCCGTCTCGTTCGTCCTTCCCCGAGTGGTTCGCAGCCAGGATATGCTGGTTTTTCGGGAGAGCAGCACTGAGGTCTGGTCCTGGGAAACTGAAGCTTTTTAGGCAGCGGTGTCTTGTCGGGATTCAGGTACCCTTGAGGAATTTAATTTTGTGGAGGTTAATTAAAAGGTAGTTGTAAAGTATTATGGCTAAAGCTGTTTCGACAGCTTATTCTTTTTTGTTTTTTTCTTTTTCCCCCAGCCCTTCTGTGAGTTTTCCTCCTCTTGCGGCTCATAAAGGTGTAACTGTGCTGCTTCTGGACGCGCGGTAGTTTTGCAGGATGGAATGGTGCCTTTCTTACTCCCCTGTCAACTTAGGATACGTTGTCGTGCTGGTGCTGCATTTCATCTCAACACAGCAGTGTCACCTGAACGCCCTTAGCGGTTCTTCCTTGTTAATTGGCACTGAAGATTTCTGTGAATATCCCTTGCTGCAGTATTCTTGTAGCTAAGTTTTTGGGGTTTTTTACAACTGCTTTCAGACATTTTAAGTGTTTTTATAAACACACAGAGAATGAATCTGTATTTTTAAAGGTTGCTGTTGCTCTATTTTGGAGTCTTTTAATATTAGTGTTGTTTCAGTCTCAGTGTCTAAGTATAGTTCTGTTGGTTTTTTTTTGTTTTGTTCTGGTCTTCACCTGCACATCAATCTCTTCAATGACTATAATAGGAGCTAATGGTAAAAACAGAAGCTGCACATGGAGGAGTGTTCTCCTGAAGGCTTTAAGATACTTTAGATTTCAGGAAAAATTGTTACTAGCTTTTGGAAAGCATTTTGGAAAGTTCACTGTTGTTAAGATAGTCTCCGTGCATGGTATTTCTAATAGCTTAAAGTTAGAAAACTGACCTGTTTCTTAAAAGATACTTTGAGATTGTCCTGGAGATCAGAAATGCAGCGTGATTGATTTGCCCATGTCAGTGAAAAATAGTGGTTGTTTTAACAACCTCGACAATCTTAAAGCTGAAGACACAGGCACCTAGCGGTTACATGATAATGTAACATAATAATAATAACAACATAATGTGTTTAAATTGCTTTCTAGCCTGAATTCCCACCTGTGATGTAAATTACAGCCTCACCACATCTGACATTGTTGCACCAGATTGTTATATGTGCATAAACAACTGATCTCTGAATCCTTGTGGAATTGAACCTTCTCATTCTCTGTGCAGCACAGAAATATGTGAGAGGTCAATGTGTGTTCTTACCTGCAGGAATCTCTAAACTGTCCTTGAAGAATGGACATAAAATACGAGTAGTAATTCCACTGATGTAACATGATGAATCAACTGGTGGTGAACTGGACGTGCAGTTTGTATGTTGCTAAAGACTCTTTCTCTTAATTACCTTTTATATTCCAGTATTTAAGTTGTTGCCTTTTTATTCCAACAGCTTTATGGTTCTAGGTAGCCATGAATTCTGTAAAGCACAGACTTCAAAAGTGTATTTTCTAGATTACAAACTCTAGCTTGGATTTTCATATTTCATTATGTTATTATCCAGTATATTCTATTGTGTGTATTTTATCCTTTTGCCAAGTATAGAACATAAAACCCAGTAACTCTCTGCGTGTTCAGTGTGTTAGCAATAACGTCAGTCTTAAATAGATTGGAATTCTCCTGTGTTTATGTAGTGAAACAGGGAGAGCAGTCGGTGACTTTTGTTGAAGGTCGTGTAAAAACATGTCCAGTATACCTGGAATTGAAATGTGGTGTACTCTCATTTAATTTTCATCAAGAGGGGTTAAATGAGGCTGGGATTATTTGCTTTGTGTTTACTGAAGTCTGACTGCCCTCTTATGTAGAACTGACTGTGTTGCAGGGAGCAGCTGTCAGCTGTCCGTAAGACCTCTTGAAAGTAGCTCAGAGTGCTGTTGCTACAACCTTTGAGCTGTGCTGTCCTTAGGCATCTACATTTAAACTTTAATTGGACCTAGTGTGTAGGCAGGCTGAGGAAGCAGGCCAAGAAATGTGCAGGTAGCAAGTGTAATGCAGACTGGATTTTTTTATGTGCCCTGTTGTTTAAGTCGTACCGTCAGAGGCACATGGTGACCCTTCTGGATACTGTGGACGCAGGCTGAAGTTGAAATTATTATGGACCTGTGTTCAGACAACTGCCTCTTATTGGCAGTATTTGTTCTTAAGAGCCATTTTATTATTCAGGGTTTTCTTGCCACAGCAGAGAACCTGTGTTCTGCATTGTAATAAACATAAATGCAAATAGGTCTAGTCCAAGGCACAAATCTTGTTATATGTCAGTTAATTTACTGGAGCTTCTCTTGGGAGGTGGGGCAGAAGGGATGTTCTTGTGTGCAGTAGGATTGTGGGAAGGTAATGCTTGCCGGACTTCTTCAAAGTAAATTTGATAGAGACAAAAAGAGAGTAGTTACTTATTTCTTTCCCTTGATTGAGTTTTCACTTTACCTGCTGTCTTTTTCTCTAAGTAGAAAGATTCAGTTGAATTGGACTTTGCCCGTGTTGCTGCAGAGTAGTGGTTTGCTTTCCCCAGTGGTGCTACTAGAAATTTTTAAAGCTGCTAGGTAGTGGGTGGATGTGTAAACAGGGAGCAGGCTTTTTTTTTTTATACCAATGGCTGAATTCTCAATTCTCCTCTGAAATGGTAGTTAGAAGGGACTGTGGAGATAAGCCAAGGATTGATTAGAGTATTTTGGTTAGTGGTCTCTTTTTTTTCTTCGGGTGGAATATTAACAGAGGTGTTTAGTGTCCCTGTATTAAAAGTCAAATGGATGTAATATTTAAAAAGATGGCCTTTTTGAATGAAACCTGTTTTATCTAGAACCCAGTTATTCAACTGCTTCTGGCCATCCCTCTCTCTTTTCAGATTAGCAACCTGTATTTTACTATTGGCTTTTTCTAAAGTGTCTGATCCAGTCCCTGGATCTCCTCATCCTGTATTTCTGTTGCATTGGATTCTAAATACGTTGTCTCCTGTTTCCTTTGTGTCAGCTGCCTGTCTGGTAACGAGAGTGGGACACTATTTCTTCATACACAGGTTGAGAAAAAGTTGACTTTCTGGGTTTTCTCCAAGATTGTGTAAGGTCCAGTGATATGTTGAGCTATTTATTACAAGGATATTTGTGGAGAAGACTGAGGAAGTGATGAAAAGTGTGCCAAAGTTGATACTTTCTCTAAAGTTAGAGGAAATAGGGTGGTGTTTATAGTGAATAATAGGACTGTCTCCTGTATCTTGATTTCTGTTTCTTTATATGCAGGTTCCTTCTGTAACTGGAATCAGGTGGGGTTTTCACCAGTTGCTTTTACTGGTTACTCAGTCCCAGAGTAAGTCTTTCTAGGCAAATAATTAGTGTATAGGGAAATGCCTGTTCTGATCCAGTGGGTGATTATGGATCCCGGTAATTCCTCCAAGTGTGCTTGTAGAGAGACAGTCTTTTGGGTTTTTTTACTATTCTTGTCTCTGCTTCCCTTGTGTTACTCACAATCAGAGTATGATAGCTGATTTGCACTGGCCTTAGAGGCATTTAAGGCATTTTGTCTGCAACCAGAGAGGCAGCAGGTGAGTACACAGCTTCCTAATCTAATTTTGAAAATTCTGGGCAGAGTTTGAAGCATAAGCACCTGTAACAGGGGTCTTTGGTTATGCAGTGGTATCATCTTCAGGCCATTACCACTGAAAAAAGAAAAGGTTTCAGTGCAGAATAAAATACTCTGATTAAACTTCAAAAACCTTTTTAAATACAGTTTGAGCCAAAATTATTTAGAAAGGAGTAAAAAGAGGTTGCCACATATCACTAAAGTACGTAATATTTTCCTGTTGCATGCAGTTATTATGAGGCTGCAGAAAAAGTTTTATTGTAAGGCATTCATTTTTGGGGGTAGTAGGTTGGTATATGTTCTTTTGGTGTCAGGGTTCTGTTACTGCCATGCTCTTGCTTCACCAGAGGCAAGGGTCAGCCTGAAATTTAATGTTGTTGTGGCTTCCTGCTGGAAACAGTGAAAATACTGCTTGCATTTTGACAGCCTCCATTGGGAGAGTGGACAGAGTAGATGTTGATAAGCTTGAAACTGTGCCAAGAGGACCAGCAGCTTCTGTTCTCCTCTAACTTTGTCCCTTCCCCTGTTCCAGGCCTAGATACTGTAGCAGCTCAAAAGTTTTAGCTGTTTCTAGACAACAGTGGTCTCAGCATTAACCTGTCTTGCATAATTTACATGCTCTTTCACTAGTGCCCAAGCATGATTTGAGGGGATTTATTTTGCTACATGGTTTTCTAAAGTTCCTTTTCCTTTCTGCCTGTTGTCAAAGATGAGGGCAGGAGCTCCTTGTTCTTAGTTACAGGAAAAGCAATAACCAGAGGTAGAGACTTCTCAACTGACAGTGTCTGTTAAATTCACTGGTATCTGGCATCCTCCAGGACACCGCAGTTTCCACTTTTGAAGCTGTGGATAAAAATATATTTCTACTGTTTTCTCTCTGTTATTACTTGATGTAGTTACCACAGCATTTGTGGTTTTTACCTGCTACTAAAACTACAGCTGTGTTCCTAACTACAGCATGGTAAAGATTAAGCCAAGTCTATCCCTATTTCTGTAGCCAGACTTACAGTTCACATATAAGTAGCTCTCAAGAGCTGATACGCTCAAGGCAAATAGAAATTGAAAGCAAGCTCTGATCCACTGGAGCTTAGTGACAAACTGAAAATGCATTTCTTCCAAGTTTGTCAGTTCAGCTTAGTGTTGGTGACCCAGGCACATATCAGAGGAGATGCCTCAGGGAAAAAATAATCACAGCCAGTGATCTTCCAGGCAGCTTAAAGAAAGAAACATGAACATTACAGTTTTGGCTCCTTGGATGATTTATTCTTCTCCACAGTAAGATGAATAAACCCTTCCTTGAATTAATCTGTTTGACGCTTCCTCCTTTTGTTTTTCAGAGATATTTCAACTTTAGATCTGAAATAGAGCTCAGTCTTCCAAGACTACAACTTTTAATCCATACTGCTCCTGTACTGTCATTTAAAACTCTGACACTAAGAGTGAAAAATGGAAGGGATAAGAGGAATACAACCTATATTGTGAGAATGAGTGCAGGCATGCCAGGAACCTTTGTAACAAATGTCCATTTAGAAGAGGAGAAAGACAGTGAATGATGTTAATCAGGGAACACCTAATCCATTTTAAAGCTTTACTTGTTTTTCTGTGATGAGCAGGAAGACAGATAAACACAGCGACTTGTGCTCACTTCCTGACCCTGGACCTGAAGTGGCTACAGATTGACACAAGTGCTTTGTAAAGTATAAACTGAGTGAAATACTTACTGGAAGTGGTGCCTATTGACAGTTTTAGTGGATGGAGAAGAGCTCAGTTAACCTTCATATCTCAATTTTAGTGTGTGGCAATGGGTGAAGAACGCTCTTAATGTCATGCCAGTATAAAATTGTGGAAAATGGGAACTGTGCCTTGTTGTAATAAAGCTTTTAACAGTGGCTTGCCAAAGGAAAAGAGAAATCAATTTGAAACTCCACATCTGTGCAACTGGCTTGGATGAGCTGTTTTGTAGTCAAATAAAGGTAGGGGAGAAGCTTAACCCTCCTTAACCCTATAATCAGCTACTTGGTGAAATAGAGAACAATTGAATTAAGGTAAATGCACATGTAACTAAAAATAATTTCCTGAATGTGTTGCAGTATGGATGATCTATCACTTATTTGTGATTACAGTGGGTTTAAACATTCCTTTTTTGTTTAGAGTCACCAGATCAATCTTTGAAAATTACTCAATTTTAAATGGCTACAGGAGGAATAACAACACGAAGTTTGGTGACCTGGCTTTTGAGAGCAAGAAAAATAGTCATTTGACTGACTGAGAGTGGTTGGGTATCAGGAACAAATCTTTTTACTGGATTCCAGGGGCTTTGGCCTTTATGCCAACATAAATATGGGTGTCTCTCTAATGGCAGAATTGCAGTGGATTAGTTTGTGCTTTTTGGAAATTTATGATATAAAATATAGAGTTCACTTTTATACTTCCCTGTTTTAAGAAAATAGGGAGTTAATGTTGATTTGGGCGCTCCTTTTTCCTCTGGCTATTTTGAAAAGAACTGACATCCTCTCTTTCTAAAACAATTTTCTCATGTTTGTAAGTTATCAGACACGTATTGTTCTGCATTCAGTAAAGCACTTCAGGTGGCTGTGCTATGCAGGCCTGGACAGAGGGTTTGAACTATGTAGCATTAACTTCAGCTGCTCTTGGGCACTGCTGAAGTTCCTGTTCTTTGCACCGGGGTCCAGTGAACAGTTTTTGCGTGCTCAAGGCAGGTGTGGAAAGTACTGTCCCTCAGTGAGTGAAGAGGCATCTAGTTAATACAAGCTCTCTGCCTTTTTGATGGCTTTATTCTCAGCCTCTTGTGTTGTGCCCTTCTCACACTCTGCAAGGAAACTTAAGTGTTCCAGTGAAGGGGATGGATGACCTTACACCCTGTGTTCTGCTAAACACAAAGTATGTCAAGTATGGGGAAAGAAGGGCAGAGAAGGTAAATATTAAGACAGGCACATGATGCTCCCTGTGTTCCTCTCTAAAATTCACATGAAAAATTAGTTTTTCTCATGTTGTCTTTAATCTCTGATGTGATATTTAAGTGCCCTCAGCATGTTCTGGCAAATCCGAAGTGCCCTCTGGTACACACTCATGCAGTTGAAAACCTTTTGGTTTTGAATTAAACTGTTCTGAATATACAAGTTGGTGGCATTTGTCAGATGTCTGATACCAGGTTGTCATCTTCAATTATTTCTCCATACCCTGTCTTTGTTCCTTTGAAGTATTGTCCGTAGTGGGTCCAAATCTGTTTCCAGTATGTCTACACAACTCAGTGATTTTTTGTGTTGTTGAAGAATGTGATTTCAGTGAAACAACAAAGGACTACAAGCATGAAAGTTTACAAAATAGTAATGATTGTGGTTTTATATGTGCATATTAAAGTGCATTTCCTGCCAGGGAAAGTTCTTGTCACACAGGTTTTTAGCAGTGCGAGTTAAGTGTTCCTGCACTTAATTTTCCTTTTATGTTCACTTTAAGATTGCACGATGGAAGTCACGTTTTCTCAAGAAAAGCTGCGTTTCTTGGATCAGTACCGTTGAAGATACCTTCTGATTGCAACACCCAGAACAGGGTCCTGTAACGAATTTGTCAAAAGAAACATACAATGGATCTCAAGGAAAGCTGCCCAAGTGTTAGCATTCCCAGCTCTGACGAGCACAGGGAGAAGAAGAAAAGATTTACTGTAAGTATATAAGAGCATAAGCACTGTGGGCAAATCCATAGGCTGTTGGTGCCTAGAAGTGCTGCTTGCTTTTTTCCCCCACTCCTGAGCTTGGTATTATTTTCAATAGGTTTATGGAAATGTTTCCTTGCTCTTGTGAGTACTGGCCATAGTCCAGAGCGAAAATTTGTGAATATTTTACAGTGTTTACCTGTGTTGCTTTCTGCAAAATGAACTTTGCTTTACAAGTTTCTGGTATTTTTACCCCTAAATAGCAGCATTTCTCACATAAAATACCTAAGTGTCCAAATGCAGGGAAAATATTGTGGTACCAGTTTTGGCATTTTACATGATTTTTTTATGACAATGTGTATTTAGTAAAGGAGTAAAGTATGGATTTGGGTTTTTTTCAGAAAAATATAATTTTTCATAAATATCCTATTATACTATTGTAATTTTTTGTGTAAAATAAAACAACTATAAACCATCAAATTTTTTCAAAACCTTTTTTCTGTCTTCCTTCCTGTTTTCTGATTCTAATGCCTATGAATTTTTCCCTATCCTGTTTCCATTTCCACTCCTTGTCATTCCATTCCCTCTTCCTTTCTTTGCCTCCAAGTTTGACTTTCTGGTTGTGAAGTCTTTCCATTGTGTGCGAAATTCTTTGCATTGCACACTGAAAAATAAAGTAGTGTGGTATGGATTTTTGTTTTGCTTACGTATAGCCCTAAATGACAACATCATCATATTTTCTTTAAAAAGTTCAACTATTTCATTCCTCTTGTTCAACTTCCTCTAAGCTTTTTTTTTTTTTTTTTTTTTTTTTTGCCGAGTGAATTAGTCACTCTTCAGATGTGGAATGCAAACACCCTTAGACTGAGTTGCTATCTGAAGAATACAACAAAAGAGAGGTTTACTATGAGTTATGCATCTACCTTTCCTCTTCACCTCCCTTCCTCAGAGAAGAATAATGACATTTGATTCTTCAAGTGTATCAAGATGTAATTTTGGGAAGGATTGTGCTGGTAAAGGGAGCAAACAAAAGAGAACTTTACTAATACTTTAAACTACTGCATGCATGTGAAACTCAAGTGAGCAGGGAAACCTTCATGAAAGTCTAAATTTGAGCAAAACAAGTTTGTTTCATTGCCTCAGTGCTGACAGTAATGCTGTTAGTAAAGGCCAGCGTGGTATATTGTGATATGTAACTAGTGTTGTGATTGCCAGGTCAGTTTACCCAAAGATCTGTGAGACAACCTGAGCAATGCAAAGGCACTTTGTTTGGCTGCACGAGCGAGAGTAGGAAACTTCAGAAACTGGGGGGTGAGGGAGGAGGGGAGCAGAAATCCAACCCAGTTTACACTGTGCAGAGCTACACTTCATCTTGCTGGCTTCTGCTTTCTGCATCAGGGAGCAATTAGCAGCTTGACAAGAACTGCTTTTCACAACCAAGCTTTTGAGTACTATCACATGTATTTTAAGATTTGATAACAGAAGTGAGGGTCATACTAAACTTCATGGTAGGAACTGTGAATTCCAGCATGTGTCAATGCTTTTACTGTGTCTGCTCTTTTGTAGCTGTGTTGTAATGCCTGGATCCCATAAGTACTTTGTCAGGGAGAGAGAGAGAGGTGTGGGGAGAAAGAGTTCTTAATAAATTTGTGGCTCTTTGATGGCCATACCAGTGCCATTTCCACAAAGAGCAGTAAGAACCTTAGGGTGAAAGGAAAGGTTAAAGTGAAAAAGGCTAGGAAAGACTTCAGGTGACTGTATAATCTTCACCTTACTGTTGCATACAGTGTGTATCACTACTGCTTCTGAGACTGTTCTAGAATAATATTACTGTTCTGAATAGAAATTGTGAATTCCAGCTCAAACCTTTCAGTGTCTCACTCAATGCTGGCATGGAAACAAGACAAGTGTGTGCAACTTAGTTTTTGCTAACTCTTCTGTTTCTTCTCACACTTGCTCCGATAAAGCATTTTTTAAAAAAAATCTCATCTCTGCACAGTCCTCATTCTGATGATTAAATCAAGCTTTTTAGTTTTGTCTTTGGAAGTGAAGTCTTCATTTCTCCTGAGTGTTTTCATGACCTTTTATTGAATGTTTGATTTGATTTTGTTAAATACTGCATACTTTTGATATATACACCACCAATTTTTTTTTTCTTGACAAAGGTTTAAATTTTTCAGGTGTTCTGGCGGGGGACCTTTTTTGCTTCCACTTAATTCATGGTAACCAGCCTCTATGCATATCCACACTAGTTCACTGTCCTGCATTTTTCTGAAGATTCAATATTCACTTTCTTCATAAGAAGAGCAAAATCTTTGCTTGTTTTGGACCATATCTAGGCTATATTAATTGTTGTTCTGTCCTTGCTGCATAGTGAGTCATTCTTTTACCTGTTTTGACAAATAGCTTTGTTTTGTATTTCTCACTTTTATCCCTATGCTATTTGATGTCTGAGGTCTAATCAAGACATCAAATTTTCTCTATTCTTGTCTCCCTTCACTCCCCCATCATATACAGGCTTATTTAAAAATCTCTTTCAAGGTTGCTGTTTGTCTAATTAAATCTGGAAACTTCATCTCAGACCCGTAATGTATATGATTAATCCCCAGCCCTGTGGAAATTGTGGTGGTTGGTTTTTTTTTTGCTTGTTGACACATAATAAATAGCTTCCTTACTTTCTTGATACTTGTTCTCTTGAAATGGGAAAACAGCCTACTTTTTTCATATCTTTGTTTAGTTAAAATTTAATCTTTAATCCAGGAGCATGAGCTACCACAACAGAGTTGAAGCCTTGTAATTTCAGTGACTTTTTTTGTGAAGAAATCTGTCACATCTAGAAATATCTAGACTCTGTCCTCTGTATCTGGAAGATAATTTATGGTGATGTTTTCAGGAATTCTGTTTCTTCCTTTTTCCTTTCTTAAAGCCTTGTGTTATTTATCCACATATTACAAGTTTTGAATGCATCTTATCTATGTTTTAGGAGTTTTCTAAGACCAAATTTAGATTAGGAATAATTAGATTTGAAAAGGTTATTATCTAAGTAAGGCTAGATTCTTCCCTCCACCTTTCTAGAAGCGGACATTGCACATCTCTTTAATCATTACATAGGTGTAGCTGAGAGTAGTAATATAGCCCAAAGACATGCTGTGTTTTTAGGTTTTACCAGTTCTTTGTGGATGTTGTATGTGCTCTTATCACTCAGAGCTTCAATAACTGTTGAACTCGCAGCTTTCCCTTTGTTGGGTGTGCAAGATCTTTGTTGGTGGTGTGAATCGAATGACCTCCTGTGGAGTTTTTTTATTCTCTCTCGTGTGAAAAATGTTGATGGTGGTGTTGTTCTACAGCTACTCTGAGAACAAAACTGTTTTAGTGTTGTGGTTGCCATGGAGGTGATATCACCTCGTATCCCAAGTTGTGCTTGCCCGTGCACTTTGCAGTCTGTGCGTTCTGCCTGGCTAATTTAAGAAATCCATGGCCCGCTGCTTGAGCGTATTGGCATTGATCTGCTGTGCAGTCCTGGGGAGTGAAGATGTGTGCTTGAACATCAGTTGCAGGGCTTGATTGCTGTATAAGGTACCCAGGTCAAGGGGACAGTGCTTAAGTCTTCACAGCTGAAGCTTTCAGGGTTTACCATGTAGGGAGGCTCTAGAAGTGTGTAGGTAGGTTTTACACTAACGCTTGTTTAGCAGCGTAAAGGAAGGCTAGTTTTCTTAGAAGGGTCTCATCAGCATTCTGCTGGGTGCTTCCATCCAGCTTCCCAGGGACTCAAACTGAGAACAGCTTCTTTGAGCAGTTAACATTGCATGAATGCAGATCTCAGCCTGAGGAGCTGATGGTGGTGGCTGCCACTTCCACTGTGAGAGTTAAATGAGAGAAGTAAGAAGCTGTTGCAGGGCAAATAGAGACTGAGGCATTGGTCCAGTTTTCTACGCTGGGAATTAGCAGCCTTCTGCACTCATTTCCTTTCTGTGCCCATCCTTTCCAGTGAAGGAATAGCTGGGCTCTTTCTGGAAGTACAAGAAGGTAGAAAAGCAAGGACAACTAATTGCCTAAGAGATGGGAGAAGCCTGCTGGACACCCAGCAGTCAACCAGATTTATGAATCCAGGCATTGACAATCTGTCTAGTTACTGAAGTCTTCTGCTGACACGGGATTTGAATGGCCAGAACTGTGCAGCAGGTTTCAACTATACCTCCCTTCATCACGGTGCTGTATATTAAGTTATCTGTGCTATATTTCAGCCACAGCACCATTTTTTTCATCCCTGAACAATTGTCATCTGCCAGGATCCTTCTGTATTCAAGGTGTTGGAAAGAACAGTTATCTTTGTAATTGCCTTCTATATGTACTTTCTCTTTAGGTTTTGATGAAGGCAATCTTCAGTATTTAAATGTTTTACTTCTTTAATATTAGTCTTGTTATGGATTATCAAGTTGCTAACAAATTTTGTAGTAAATTTTAATAGACTGCTATCTGATGGCCAGACGTTCTTGTTGGATATGGACCAATTTACAAAACTCCATTAAATCAACTTTGATGTTAGTTTTTGCTTACCTGATGTTTAGAAAATTTTCTGTAAAGTACCACATTCTTTCAATTGTTCTTTTAATCATTTCTGTTGATGTCTGTGTGGCTTAGCTGTAAGAAATACATAGCTCAACGAGTGCATTTACACCATACTTTTAACAACCTGCCCTTATTTCCAACACAGGATTAAACCTTGGATGTTTTACTAGATTTTGTGGGCATTAACTTTATGTTTGCTACTACAGGTTTACAAAGTGCTGGTCTCTGTTGGCAGAAATGAGTGGTTTGTCTTAAGACGGTATGCGGAGTTTGATAAACTCTACAACACGGTAAGCAAAAGGCAAGGTATGAAATCCTGCCACAATAGCAGAGTAGCACTTGTTTGCTGTTTTATGGTTTGAGTTAATCCCCTCTTGAGCAGTTTGACTCAATAACCATGGGACCCCTGATTAAACATAATGATGGAGTGGGGTTTTTAAGCTTTGGTTTGTTTGAATTTCAAACTCAAAATCTTCTTATTTGTTACTTTTTTCCTTGTTGCTTGGGATCATAACATAATGAGAAACTTCCAGTTTAGTGGTTGTCAAAACATCTGAAATGTTTTTGTTCATGATAAAAACCCCACAAAACATCTAGATAGGTATGTTTCTCCTAAAATAAGCATTTTACTTTGAAGTACTGAAAGCCATGAACAAGTCCTTGTTTCTTAATATAAATTTTCTATTAAGTCAATTATGGCAATTCATACCTGCAGTTTAATATCAGGTATGATTTTTTTTCACAGAAAAATGTGGTCAGTGCTCCACATAAAATAATCCTCTTCAGCAACCAAGTATGGATTTCTTGGGTTCATTGCTAGAAGAGGATTTTGCTCCTTTTAGGTAGTGGGCAAGAAGGGCAAATACTTGCTCGGATATGCAGTCTGTGTCCTGTGTCATAGAATCAGCTGGGTTGAAAAAGACCTCAGAGATCATCAAGTCCAACCCTTGATCTACTACCACTGCAGTTACTAGACCATGGCACTAAGTGCCACATCCAGTCGCATCTTAAAAGCCTCCAGGGACAGAGAATCCACCACTTCCCTGAGCAGCCCATTCCAATGCCTGATTAACCTCTCTGTAAAGAATTTCTTCCTAATGTCTAACGTAAACCTCCCCTGGCAGAGGTTAATACCATGCCCTCTTGTCTTACTGATAGCTGCCTGGGAGAAGAGACCAACCCCTACCTGACTACAACCTCCTTTCAGGGAGTTGTAGAGAGTGATGAGGTCTCCCCTGAGCTTCCTCTTCTCCAGGCTAAACAGCCCCAGCTTCCTCAGCCTCTCCTCATAGGACTTGTGCTCGAGTCCCTTCACCAGCCTTGTTGCTCTTCTCTGGACCTGCTCCAGCACCTCAATGTCCTTCCGGAACTGAGGGGCCCAGAACTGGACACAGTACTGGACACAGTGTCCATACTTTCCTCCAGTTCTTCATCCCACAATTTTTGCTTCAACAGAAGAGGAAGTAATTCTCCTGTGATCCCCATAAGAAAAAATTACCAGCTGCTTATCTGTGCCTCCATTTCCTTTCCATTGTCTCTATGAGAAGGAGTCGAGCTTTTCTCCCTTCTGCTCCACTGTATGTGGGTTTGCATGTGGCAGTGGTCTCCAAATGTAGGCTGTGACCTTGGAGCTGAGCTTGGAGGTCTGAGCTTAAGAGCCCCTGGATAGGCCATCCTATGTTTTGCCTGCGTCTTTCAGGGATGTAGGCTTGGAAGGAAACAAAGTATCCCCTTTTCAGTACCTGCAGAGGGGGTGTTGGTGATCCCATTCCTTTGCCACATTCCCTGGCCATTCGGATTAGCATTGCTCTGCTGAAGTTTGTTCAGCACTGGGCTCTCAACTTGGGCAGAGAGTGAGGTCCTGGGGAAGCATAACCTGGAGGGCATTTAGATCAGTTTCTATTCAGTGTAATTCATATAATATAGCACACCAAAAAACTTGTGCTGCTAACTGGAAGAGATGCTGTTGTTGCTAAGGAGAGAAGAATTGCCAGCTATTCTATTAGAAAATTACTCTCTTAAAGAGGATGAGAGTAAGATTGCTCTTGTGGAGCATTTGAAGTACATGTAATCAAGGCTTAACTTATGTCAGGTTTGGGGTTTTTTTAATATATAGTTCAGTGTTGTTTTATGCTATCTTGTGGTCAGTTTATCAAGTGTAGAATATAATCAAATTATCAAATGCAGGATTGCAAAACAGGCTGTTCATCTGCTTGCAGTTCTGACTTAAGGGCAGACCACATGGTTTCTAAAGTTAAGAATGCCACTTGGACAAAAGCCAGAGGCCTGTATCCCCAGCCCATCCTAAACCTCATGCATACAGCCCTATGCAAGCAAGCAAGGAAAAAACAAACCCAAAAGAGATAGAGAACTGATGGAGGAAGGGAGAAGAGAGGAAAATAAAAACAACACTGAAATTCTAGTCTATGTGTTTTAACCTGGGGCAAGTGGAAAATTGTTTTAGCACTGTTACTGGAGTAGTCCATAAGATGAAGATGAGATTGCCTTTGAATTTAAAAGGGTATGTCTGGTGCAAACAAGCTGAGTACAGATTGTTCTGGGTTTGTTTTTCTTCCCCCAAGTATGTGAGTAGAGGAGTTGACATAGCAGAGCAGAATTACTGATAATCAGGTGTTCAAACTGTTCATCAGAAAACAAAGTGCAATTATTTCTAGGTGCTTTGATGTCTAAGCGTAAACCACTTGTATGTGTTTTGTTTTCAGCTAAAGAAGCAATTTCCCACAATGAACTTGAAGATTCCAGCTAAAAGAATATTTGGAGATAATTTTGATCCTGGTAAGTTATCATCTTGTTATTCATGTTGTCAGTTTCTTTATATGAAAATTGATCCATTCCAGCCTACAAGCAGCTATATTAGATGAGCTTTACACCAGTCCTCAAAACAGTGACTAAACCAAAGTTTAGTCATGCTTCAGTCGAGCAGGAACTAGCGTAGGTAGGTATTCTGCCATGTGATAGTTAACAAAGTATTGCTGGGTGGCCCAGCGCCTCTCTTGCACTGAAGGCTACAGCTCCTCCCAGCCCTCCGCTGTTCAGGATTGTGACAGATTATGAACTGTCAGGTGTAATCTCTCTCCTGTAAATGCTAAAGCCAAACCTCTGACTCTGCTAAGCATGTGCCTAGTTAGTTTTAAATTTCCTTCATATGACTTCCCTCACGACCAGCTCTGAAAAACGAAATAATTAAAGGATTTATCTTTGAGGGCTTCGGAACTCTCTGTGTCTAAATGTGCTTCTTTGTATACTTTAGATTAAAACGAATCTCTTCTGTAAAAGGAACAACAACAGGAAGCCTGTCTGATGTGAACATATTGTGATCCAATTACCAATGATAAGTCCCAATTTAGTTTGCTCTGTACACAGCAAAATAGTAATGAAAAAGTCACTTGTAAAGTGCATTGAATTGGTCTAGGTGGCACCATGGGTGAATAAACAAAAAGGCAAATGGGAAGGCCAGGCCATTGCTCTGTGTATTTATATCCTTCGTTCAGGCTGTTTTTACTTAAGGGTTTTCCTGAAGGTCATTGGAACCCTTCCACCCTCCCCTGGCTTGCTGATGTTGATCAGACTGTGTTTGTAGTTTCACCTTCTCCTGCACCTCTTTCAATCATTTAATTTTCTCCTTTGCTGAGGAACAAATGGGTCCAAAGCTGTTGAACTCTTAGGATGTATAGTTTTGGGTGTTTTAAAGTTCTTACAAACAAATCTAATTTTTGGCAGTTACAGTTAATCATCTGGATCCTGATGTCAAATTCCTTTTTAATTTTTATTAAAATAATCAAATACAAGTATCCAAGCTCTGCTGTTCTCTTCAGACTAAGATGTAAATGATTGCTAAAAGTTCTAAGTGTATCGTGTCTACACATCTGCTGAAGACCAGATAACGTCATGGAGTCTGGTTTGCTGTACAGCCAAATGTGCAGGTGGATTTCGAGTCAAATTTAGTAAACTGGAGTTTTAATGAGGAAAAAAACCCTAAACTAAAACTTTATTAAAATGATATATGTAAAACAAAGTCCTCAGACTTGTTTTAAATTTCGGTGAGCTATGCTGAAATCCTTGAAGCATGAGAAACTAAATAGTTCTCAAGATGTGTCTTGCTGGGAGGCAGGGTGGAGTTGGAGCCATGATGCTCATATAAATTATTCTTTATCTTAACAGTGATTTATTGAAGCTTTGATGTAATGTTTCTGCTGACTTCTGAAACAAGTCACATATTTTACAAATACTGAAAAGGTATTTTACTTCTGTAATGCATTCATGGGTATGCAGCACTGTGCTGTTTGACTGGAATGCAGCAGAGTGAAACCTTTATATCCCTTTTCCCAAAATCTACCAAAAATACTGTCATAGCATACATTGTTGTTTAAGGGCTCAATTTTTATTGACACTTAGGTTATTTCAAAATTAATCTTGTTTTAACTTGGAAAAATGGGACAAAGGAGAACCACTGAAACCAGTCAGAATACAGAAATTGAAAATTTAGAGGTGTTTTACCTTCACCAGCATGGATGGCTCTGTAGGCTTAGAGTGACTGATGACACAGTGCACCTGCCACACTGAAACTGCTGATGTTGGTGACTCACACAGCATCTGTATGAAAATTTACCTTCCTGTTTGTTGTCAGTAGTTTGGGATTATTAAATACCCTAGCAAGGGCTTAGGATTATATCCCTGAAACATTATGAACATTTTTCCTTAATATTTGAAATACATCTTTTAATCGAAACTTAATTTTAAGTTATAATAACTGGCAGTAATCTGTATGTGGCAGTCATTTGAATGCTTTAAAAGTTAATACACAAGTTAAATATTCTTTTTCCCTACAAATTATTGTTGATATGGGTAATGAAAGACAAGATTATTCTGTTTTACGTTTTATTTCATGTTAGTACTCTCTTTCTATTCCAAATCCTTTGTGTATCTTTCCATATTGCTACAGAACAGTTATGTGTCTTAAGCTTTAGATGAAGGTGGGGATTCTGAAGATTACTTTTTTTAACATTAGAGATTATGTCCAAAACTTAAGTAAATAAAATACTTTCCTTTATCTTTGATGCCTGTATCTGAGTGCCTGCTGGCAGGATGAATTGTGCAACTTTTCCACTGCCACACATATATTATGGAAATATGCTGCTTGGTGGGACTGTTCATGTAAAAACTTGACTTGTGTAACTGATGTCAGGTGTTGCCTGTGGGTCGTTGGTTTTTTTGCTTTTGTGGAATCAGGTCTGGAAGGGCTCACTCGTGCAAGGAAGGCTGCACAGGTGAGCCCACTGTGGTTACACACTGTTCTTGAAGCACTTTACTGCGCTTTTAATCCACCTGGCTTTCTACATTTTCAAGAAGTGTTACAGAGAAACTGAAAACTGTTCTCTCACCTCAGTTGAATGTTTTAAGCTTGCAATTTTTATATGTAGAACCAAGCCTGTTTTGAACCAGTCATGGACCACTTTCTTTTTTAACTGCTGTTTAAGTCCTAAAAAAATCTAAGTAAGAAAATAAGTCTTTTTCACAAGCTGACTGATGATTCTAATAAATCTGTTTTTTTCAGATTTTATTAAACAGAGAAGAGCAGGACTGAATGAATTCATTCAAAATTTAGTTAGACAGCCAGAGCTATGCAACCAGTAAGTAGTTTCCTTTCTGTTTTTTAAGGGCTGTTGAAAAGACATGTTAAATACAAAATTGCAAATTAAGTATTTAACCAGAAAACTTATTTTACCCGTTCAGAGCTCTTCAGTATAAAAGATAAACTTTAATATGGCTATTTGTTCAGGAAAAATCTACAGACTGAACAGTGTAAAAATGTTTTTTTTCTGAAAACCGATCTACAAATCAATTTGCAGGCAATTAACTAATCTTAATTCAAGGGGTGCAGATTCCACTCTAAACTCTGTTGCTGTAGGGCAGTGTTTGTTTTGCTGATGGCTGTACTGCTTGAGAACTCTGCTGTCACTTGGTACTGCCTTGCTGGCAGTAAGTCACTGCCTGTATCCTTTTTGTTCGGGTGTGCACTCTGGCACTGGTGTTAAGCACGTTAACCAAGTAGCTTGATTAGCTTGCTGAGATGGATAACCAAGATGACCTGCCAAAAGCAAATGAATAAGCTTTGCACCTGAACTGTTCTGGCAGAAGAACCGCAGGAGTGTTCCCCACCATCGGTGGGACAGTGGTGAATGTGGGATAATGGCTCGAGTTAAATCTGGAGGACAGCGCTTTGTGTGTGAACTGACTGGGGACAAAATCCCTTCTTTCAGTTGAAATATGTAATCAGTTTAAGCTAAATCCATGCAGTTTTCCATGTTGCTTGAAAAAGTAAAATGGTAAATCTCTATGCTTGGCTTTAGTGTTAATTAAATGCTTTTTGTGCATATACTTTGTTTAATTAGCCAAACTGTACAGCCTGTGAAATTGCCCGTTTCCCACAAGAAGAAAATAACTTACAGAATATTGCTGCAGTTTGCAGTGTGCAGTCAGATTTTCTTTCTTCACAACAAATGAACTATTTAATATCCTGTTAACCTGAAATATGTGCTTCCTTTCCTTTTTTATTCTTTTCTTTTTTTTTTAAAAAAAAGACTGTTTTATGTATACTTCCGTATGATAAGTGGAAAAAAATTAGTGGCAAATTCTTTATGGTAGGATACTTTTCCACCAGAACAAATACTATGAGGTTTATGTCCATAGTACTGTTCTTTGGGAAGTAATAGAAAGCACTTTAATACAACAAATTATTGAAAGCTAATGTGATTTGTTACATCAGGAAGGGATACTGGTTTATTTAGCATAATCTCCTCCCCATTTGCTTGTCAGTATGTCCAAGTATCAAGTATTTTTGTCTCAAACCAATACTATATTTGTTCTCCAGAGGTAAAATCGTAACCTTTTTCTATGCACAGCACAAAATGGTGTGCTTAAAAAAAAGGCATCAAACCTCAAATCCACCTGCCTTCTTAAATTTTTGTGAAGGTTTTGAAATTGTTTTATGCTCAAATACATCTGTATCTGAATCTATGTTCTTTAACGTGGCATTTAGCTTGTCTGATCCATCAAAACTGACTTAAACCAGTATTAAGAAATAGGTCCAGTTGTGTGGTACTGTTGAAAGTGTGTTCAATAATAAGCTTATTAAGCATAGTTCCACAATAAAAACAAAATAGATACCTCATTTTGTCTTGTGCTGTTTTCCCAACCCTTAAAGAAACAGTAATGTGGGAGAAAAAGCAAGCCTCTAATTGACAATTTAGTGCAAAAGCATTTAATTTTATAGTTATTTCTGTGTTGTTTCTCTCTTACTAAATGTAAGGTAGTTTGTTTTTCTGAAGTTAGCTTTTGTTTTATTTTATGCAGTGCTCCATTACAACAAATCATATAACTATGTAATCTGTCACCTTTTTGGTGCACTAATGAGTGTTGTTAGTGAAGAAATACCAAATCTTTGATCTTAGTGGTGTGGGGATTCTTTCGTAAAATTTGCTAGAAACTATTCAAGGAATATGTAGTGACTGTCTTCACAGATAGTCCACATCCTTGTTTTCTTAAGCGGTTTTACTTTAATGTGCTAATTAAATTTGATATTGGGTAAAATAATTTAAAATAACTTAAAGTTAGTGATCTACAAGGAATACTTAA
Organism: Manacus vitellinus; assembly: GCF_001715985.3. Classification (NCBI taxonomy): domain Eukaryota; kingdom Metazoa; phylum Chordata; class Aves; order Passeriformes; family Pipridae; genus Manacus; species Manacus vitellinus. Next base: position 33,962,508 of record NW_021939396.1, on the reverse strand, counting down.
TGGGTTATACATTCTCACAGAACTATTAGGAAGTCCACCTTCCACTGCATCTTTTAAGCATTAAAACCAGTATCAGGATGTCATATATTTTAAGTCCTGTATAGAAAAACTGTTTCACTGAAAGCTTAAGGATGGTTCAAGATGATGTCCTTACTTCTGGATGGGAAGGCACTTGTACATCTGAATTGAAAAGCACAAATGTCAGATTCAGTATGTCCAAGATGGCAGTATTTACATTAATAATACAAAGATACAGCACTGTGTTCTCATTTATCTTGAGTGGACTTTGTTCTTGGATCGACCATGTTTCTTGAATACTGTATCAAAGCCAAACCTTTTTGATAAATAAAAAACCCAAGAAAAACCTAAAGTGTGTTAGAGTGATTAGAGACCCTGTCTATGTTAGAGGTATAGACCCTGTGACTGTTGACAGGGATTTTCCTACAGTCACTGTCAGGTGGAATACAGGGTGAGATTATTGGCTTAGTCCATATTGGGAATTAAATTATCTACAAGCTGCATTTCCTCAGCTAACTGAATGTGATAGACAACACTCTCATTGATAGAATGCAGATGTTCCAAGAAAAGATGGCAAAAGGGATAGAGATCTGATAATGTGTCTCCCTTGCTGACTGATGTCCTTAATGGGAGCTGGGAGTTTGTTCCTTGTGAGCACTTAGAGGCTCCCTAAATCACTGCACAGCTATTGAAAGTGGGCTGCTCACCCCCTCGAATGTAGGTCTTCACTGAAATATTAATGCATTTAATTGTCTATCAGAACATCTCCAAATAAAACCTGTTTGAATCCAACTGTAGAGTAGAAGGTGCATTAAAGATGTAATGTAGTTATTTTTAAGCAGTGCAAAGTAGCTCCTTAATGAGAATGAGAACATTTGCATAATGCATGGAAGAAATCAAGGATGACAATACCCTACAGCTGGTGGGGAAATGAGTTATCTGTTCTGTGAGAGGCCAGGGGTCTGCACTTGTTCCCTAGAAGAAAATCAAATAATGAAGTGTGTGGAGAAAAGGGAGGAGGAACTGGGCACCATTATTTAAATAAAGTGTGCCTTAAATGTTAAGTTTCTGTCACTGGCTATTAATTTTACCGTTTTGCTTCAAAATTTGTGTTACTTTTTGGGCTTGTCCATATTTCTGTGTGTGTCCAAAATTTTTGTGTGGTAGCATATTGTTTTTGCAGGAAGACTAATGTATGACAAGTATTACAGAAAAAATTGTATTGAAGCAGAGCTTGACACCCCTTCGTGTATTTCAGAGATAATCCATAAAATAAACATAGTCAATCATAAAAATCTAGAAAAAAACAACTTTTGCTGATAGTTTATGTAAAATGTGTATTGAGCATTCCTTTTTAAATGGTTTTCTCGATCCTTTTAATTTCATAGGTGAGGTTATTTTAGGAATAGTTTCCATGCATTTTAAAATACACTGGGTTAATACATGTGAACTAATACATCCTATCAATCTGTATAGCATTTTGCATAACGTGCTGCAATTCTGGCTAAGAAATTGGTACATTAAACTTTTTATTTTTAATCACTGGTTCTTTGCAGTGCTTTTAGAATTGCAAATGTGAACACTGTAACATTGCACAGTTACAACTCTGGCTGCCATGGATTGTGGAGACTGTGGAGTACCCTGCAACTGTAAAGCAGCCTTTTCCTGTGAATTGATTTTTTTTTAATTTATTTTTTCCTGCTGTGATTTCAGTCATGGACAGAGTTACTATAGTAACTATTTGAGATGTATTACAACATGCTCTATTTAATCAGCCAGTTGTCTAGATTTATGCTGAAAGGTAATTAAGGTCTGGTTCTGTTGTTCTGTCTAGTGAAAAGCACTAACCATAACTCTTTATTCTTGATATTATGATATCCAAAGATTCTGAAACCTAAATTGTTTTATCTTGACCCAATATTACTACAATATTCAAACCACAGTGATTTTTGTCTTCCTGGACCTCAGGATACAAGACAAGACTCTGAAATAGATCAGAATTTGGAGTTCATGTAAGATGGGAAGACTTAAACTGAAACAGTGGTGGGAAATGGTGAACAGTCTTGTTGCTGTACTTTAAACATGAAAGGCTGAAGATAAATGAAACAGGTTTCAAATAGGGCATAGGAATACAGAATGTGAGCAATGGAGACTGGGAGCCTGAGATAGCATAGGACATGAGGCAGGTTCCGTAATGCTGATATGAAATACAGGAGCTGGAGAAGTGTCAGAAACAGCTCATCTCTTACTTCTGATCCTCACTGTAGCAAAGTGTGGAGGGTGAAATGGATTGAAAATAGCAAAGCAAGTATATCTATTTCTTATGGAAACACACCCTATTTTACATATACTAGGGACAGGATAAAAGAGCAGCTCTGTAGGTCAGTGCTTTTTTTTGTACTGAACGGCTTATGTGGAGTTTCCTGTCAGTGACTTGCCCCAAGTCCTTCCCAGAGAGTTTTATCTGTGAAATTTAGGTAAGATTTCTTACTTGATAAGAAGGTTCCCTTTCAGTGAACTGAAGGAACTTGGGAGATTCAGGTCATCTTTTCAAGTGCTATTTAGGCTACACATGATACCCCTTTTTTCAGGAACTAATTTTGCCTCAGTTGTATTACATGGTTAAGAAAGACGTGACATACTTTTGAACTGTTGGGTAAGCCTTGCTTCCTAGGAGTGGGTTCTCGGAATTTTCTTACTTTCCCATCTTTCTCTCAGTCCTCATCCCCCAGCCCCACTAAGACAGACCTAGAAACTGGTGCTGAAGATAAAATGCATCTCCTTAGGCACTATGGGAGGTCTCTAGGTTCCTGAAGCATTTGTGTCCTGCAGGTGACTGGAAGGATTTATTAACACTTATCTTGTCACTGGGTACCTTGTCTTGGCACTGTCAGTGCCCAGCCAGAATGCATTCTGGATGCAAGATCACCATCTTCTGCTTTAAACTGAATGGGGACAGGAATGTTACTGCCATGTATCTCTTGGGACATACGTCTTTTTTTGGGATACAGATGAGGTATTTCATTCTGTATTGTATTGGACTTGGTATTTAGTTAATTTTAGAAAACTCAACAGAATTTTAAACTCTTAAGTTTTTTGAAAGAAAGTTGGTTTCCTGGTAGTTGCTAGCCAGTTAAAACTCATGCTTTCTTCTGTTAATTACCTTTTAATGCAGTTCTGCAGAGTATCTCGTTATGAAGTCTTCACGTACACATACTTTAACGTGTCAGGTTTTTGCAAGTGAAAAATTCTATGTGCTGTATGTAGCACGCTCAGCAGTTGAATTATGTTGCTATAAAAGCCTTACTTGCACTGTCCTTAAATCTAAAATATAAATATATATTTATGTATAAATACAAAACCTTGTGATTAGTAATTTCTCTGTACACTGCTGTTTAACCCTGTGCTCTCTGGTTATGGCTGGAAATCATGTAGATTATTGGTGTATAATGAAGTTAACTGTGTTTCTAGTCCAGATGTCAGAGCATTTCTTCAAATGGATAACCCAAAACACCAGTCAGATCCATCTGAAGATGAAGATGAAAGGAGCAGTCGGAAGGTAATAAAACAGAAAAGTCTTCTAAATTTTAGCTACTTAAGAGCACTCTTAGGTATATTATTTGCTGGAAATTACTGGTAGGTTTTGCAGTAAATACCTTCCCTGCTTTTTTAAACGACTCAGTTCCACTGTGGGCTGTAAGCTGTTTTTCTGTCAGATGTGAATTGCAGAGGGGTAAAAGTGATTGCTGGCTTTGTCTTGCTTCTTCTCCACTTGCTATATGGGTTAAAGAAACAAAACTTCAGTCATAGCTTAGCTGTCATAGTTTTTGCAATCTCTTCAAAGACTCTTGCTAAAATGATCTGGCAAGGAGCAGGGAAGATTGAATGTTTAATTGTCTTTTTGTTTGCTTGTGCGTTGTTCTTTTTTAAAGAAGAGGAGAAATAGAATTCTCTCAGGGGAAAAAATGCAGTCTTTCTAAAAGTCACTCAGGAGCAAGGATGGATTTGATTTCAGTTCACATATAACACTGTGTGAGGTCTGAAGCTTCTTTTGTCACAAAAGCCACTATTATGGCCAGGGGTGGATTCTCTGAAAATTAGTTTACAGCCTTCAGAAACAGTGCTGTTTGAAAAAAAGCAGTATTTCTAGGAAGGCAGAAGTGCCATATTTAAGCTTGTTTTCTCAATGGCTTACTACTTGGCCAACAGATGTGATCTTAGTACTTTTCTTATTCAGCCCCTGTTAAAGATGTAAGAGTTGTTTTGGTTTGTGTGTGATTCAGAGCAGATTTAGTGTGTTCTAAAAGTTTTGATTTCCAGAGACACTGTTTTAAAATACCATTTTCTTCCTCCTTTGAAAGGTACTTTAAGTAATGTGGAATGATCATAACCTTCTGTGGAAAATTACTAATGTGCCATGCCAGAACAAATTCCAAAATAGGAAGAGAGCTAATGCATAGTGGCCTGGACCCCATACTTTTTGGTAGAAAATTCACCTTCTCATAGTTACTGTAAATGATGAAGCCAAACAACAAGGAACAAAAACAAACTTTAAAAAAAAGTAGCTTTTTTAAAACTGTCCAGTACCATTGGCTCTTGTTAGTGAGTAGAAGCATCCATTTCTGCTGTCAGGTAGAAGCATCCTACTCTCTGCTTCTGTAGGAGTTCTGATTTTGTGCTGCCTACCAGCCTGGCCCCAGGTAACTTGTATTTGAGTGCAGTTTACCCTTCTCTGATAAATGTCTAGAACCACAATGAGGGTACAAGTACTGCTTTTTTTAAATCAAAAACAAAATGGAGAAAATTATCTAAATGACAGCGGCTTCCTCTGCTCCCTGTAGCTTGCAAATTCTGCCTGGGTGTGTACTGGTAAGATTCATGGCATTCCAGGGATTGAGTTATTTAACCTTTAATGTCAGGATAGAAAAGGTTGGTAGTGTTTTTCTTGGGGGGGGACAAATGTTCACTTCTGTGTTTTTAAAAGCACTGTGTCTGTCATTAATTATAATACAAACAGTGTGGGTTGAAAATTATTTTATTAGTAATATCTTGGAAAATTTGGAATAAAAGGCAGAAAAAATATTCATAGAGCAAATACACACAAAGCATTAAGTTCTGAATGGGGAACAAGTTGTTTGTTGAAACACTCTTAAATTTTTATTTCTGATTTTGTCCATTGTGGACACAATTACAATTCATGGCAAGGTGATGATGGCCAAATATTTCAACTTAAAGTTATCCAATCTGGATATTAGATCTCTCTAAATGTTTAATATAACAAGTGTAAAAGTATGAATTGAGCAAATTAGTAGAATATTTTGAAATAAGTATTGGTTGAAATATAAGAGAGAATTTAAAAAAAAAAGGGATTACAAATAAACCTCTTTGTCTCTCCCAACAGTTAAACTCTACCTCACAGAATATCAACTTGGGACCATCTGGAAATCCTCAGTAGGTTTCAATTAAATTGAATTAAAACATAATTCAATTTACTGTAAATGTTTTATTTTGACTAAATTGGATTAAAATTAATTTTAAAACCTGAAAAGTTAGACTGACCTTGGGAACAGTCCCATATCTTAAGAATGTGAACAGCTTCTGAAAACAAGTTTGTTTTAATAATGGCAAAGGACCAGCTTGCTTTGTTGATGTTACAAACCCACTTACTGCAATGGTAACTCGCTTCTCTGTTTACTGTCTTCTGTAGAGTTTCTGTTCTCAGTTCTGTGTGAATCTGCTTTCCTCATCTAGGAGATGACTGTTATTTTGGTTTTACTTTCCTCACAGATATGTTCTGGGCTAGCAGGAGGAAGTGCTTAATAGATTGCAGTAAGAAATTAATTTTAAGAGTACTTCCCTTCAGGGACAATAAATGGAGAGGTGTATGGTGATGTAACTGTTGTTTTGGAGTTTGAAAACATGGATAATTGTTTTGCTGACGGAATTGTATTCAGGAAAGAGGAAAAGAATCCTGGGAAAAACTGAAAGGAGTAGTGATCTGGGAAGTGGAAAAACCGAGACTGAATTCATACATACACACATAGAATAGGCAGGTGTTAGGACTTCCCTTCTCTTACTGAAATTTAAAATGAGGGAGGAATGGGTGGAGGGAAGAATGGAATAAATAAGAGGGAATAGATATCAAACGTAGTCCTTCCTTCCCTCATGTAAGCTTGAGAATCCATTTGGACCTCTAGAAATAAGAAAAAAGCTGCAGGAAGAGTCATGGGGAAATGGAGACTTAAGACTTACAAGAAACTAGACTGTGGAGAATAAAAGAACAGTCTTGCTTCTCCTTTATATCTTAAGGCTAAACTTACCAAATAAAATAAGCTCAAAGGATGCAATTTGAACACTTTCCCTGGAGGAAAATGGAATTGCAAAATGAAGAGGAGGTGTTGTCTCTGAGGGCAGGTCTGCAGAAACCTAAGTGTTGGGTGGAATGAGGAAAAGGAGAGTGCTAGCAGGCTGTTGTCCTCACATTACAACTCGAGTGCTATAGTAGACTGCTGTACAGCTTGTAATTTCTACCCAGGTGACCTATCTCCTTCCTAAATATCTTTCAGTGCTAAACCAACAGACTTTGATTTCCTGAAAGTTATTGGGAAAGGCAGCTTTGGCAAGGTGAGCTTTTGTTTCTGTGTCTTATCCTGGTGCAAGGATGCTGACTGGTTTCTCATGTATAGCAACTGTCAGCTGGAGACCTGACCAGAGGTTTTAGAAGTGGTGTCAGTCTAGGGTGGCATGTAAACTGTTGTTCTGGATCCCTGTTGCTGCTGCTTTATGGCCCTGCCATGTTTTTTTTCCCTGGTGTGGCTGTTGGCTGCCTCAGTCACTTGTTGGGAGTAACAAAAGGGAGTGTTTCCTTTTCTCATCAAGAGCAATAGGGATCCTCTGTTTCCCCTCAGAGAGGAAGGGAGGTACCACTGTGCTTATGCAGCAGCTGGAGTACGAATCATGTTTTTCCTCATGTTGTCATGGACTATTTTGTGAAACCCCTGATGCTGTGGAGCAATATGAGCCAAGAGCCCATTGAAAAGTGACTTAAATATTGATATTTTTACAAGGTGACACAGAGAATCCCTCTTGAACTCTCTGCCTGTGGATTATTTTTCAAGTTGTTGTTTTTCATTAAATTATCTTTAAAATTTGTTCCAAAAAAAAGCTGAAATTGGTCTTGATAGAGATTTAGCAGGTCATGGAAAATAAATGTTATAATTCAGTTTTTCATGATACCACTATCATGACAGATTTTTACTGAACTGTAAGACTCTATTTGCAGTTATATTGTTGATTGACTATATTGAAAGCAAAGAAACTGTATTGTGAAAAAATAGCATGAACACTTTCCAGTTATGCTGAAATGATGAAATTATTACTAATAGAATGTGAACTGCAACAATCACATTTCTGCATCTTTTTTTTAATTTCACAGGTTCTTCTTGCAAAACGAAAACTGGATGGGAAATACTATGCTGTCAAAGTGTTGCAGAAAAAAATTGTTCTCAATAGGAAAGAGGTTAAGAAAAATACTCTTTCTCCACCTACCTCCCTTCTTTTTTCCCTTAATTACAAAATTATTCCTGTTTACTTATTGATCCTTTACTTCTTACAGCAAAAACATATTATGGCTGAACGTAATGTGCTCTTGAAAAATGTGAAACATCCGTTTTTGGTTGGATTACATTACTCATTCCAAACAACAGAAAAGCTTTACTTTGTCCTGGATTTTGTTAATGGAGGAGAGGTATGTGGTGGTTTTGTTTGCATTTGAGTCTGTCTATTCTGCTAATTCTAGGTGGGAGGAGCAAAATGATCCTTTACAATGGGCTATGATCAGCATTCTCCCGAGTTTCAAAATCCTGTTATTATCTGCTGCTGCTGCAGACTTCTGTAGCTGTACAGACTCTGTTCCTCTTATTGACAACTTTAATCCAAATTTATTCATGGTTGTCAGATAAAAACAATGTATTCCACAGTTACATAAATTTACCTTTATTACAAATTAATCTTATATTGACATTTTTCACATGTAACACGGTCTTTTCCTTGTATCTGCATTAGCTGAGATGCTTATGTTTCAAAAGAGGAAGGAAGGAAACTGACAGCTGAATTTATTACATTGTGTCAGAATTGGGACAAGATGGGCCTTTCTCTTGTCTAATTTACTGTCATCTTATTTAGACTGCATTAGCAAACTCCTTGTTTGCTCTGCTCTGAATTCCTGGCCACAACTTAGTTTTATATTGTTCTGGGCAAACTAAAATACAGTTCAAAACAGCTTTCAGATTTTAATGAAGTGCTTGGAAAGAGAGGATGGCTTTTTAGTTTTTCCCAAACTTTGTAGGCAGAAAACAGAAAACTTCAGTTTTCTTAAAATATCTGGAAGTTGAATTTGTAGTATAGTTTAATCTTTATGTTAATTATTTAATCTTTGACTAGATTTCTGTATCTGCTCAAATTATTTGAAGCCAGACAACTCTCTGTAGCTGACAGAATTTGTGGAATCAGCTTGGAATATACATCTCCCAAAGGGATCTACATTTAGGTTTTTTCAGAATACAATTTTATAAATAATTATACAAAACTTTAATAGAAGCGTTAACAGAAATGAAAGATTATTTATTTGACACCAGGTTATAGTCTGCTAGGAGGTCCTCTTGCGTGATTTAGTCTTGCCATCTTCTATTCACAGCTTAATGATTTGTTCTAGTTCCTTTTGACTAGTCTTGATTTGAGGAGAATGTGTTTGAGTTACTTATCCATTTCTGAGCTACAAAAGAGAAGAGAGAAAGAGAGTAACATGCAGCAAAACCAATTTGATTTAATTTTACATTTAAAAAAAGCAGACAGCAAAACAAGTTATTTCTTACTGTTAAAATTGTTAGAACCTGATTTTTTTGTCTGTGTAATATTCTTATTTACTATTTGCATATTTACAGCTGTTCTTTCACTTACAAAGAGAACGTTCCTTTCCTGAGCACAGAGCCAGATTTTATGCTGCTGAAATAGCCAGTGCACTGGGCTACTTACACTCCATAAATATAGTGTACAGGTACGTTTCTGAAATGTATCCTTGTCCTGCAGAAGTTCAAAGTAGTACAAATTACCAGATAAAAAACATTTCATGAAATCATCTTATGGGAAACCTGAACTTGACAATTTGATCAAAACTTGAAGCTTTCAGCTGAAAAATAAAACTCCTTGCCTCCAAAGCTCTTGTAACTGCTGTTTTGAATTAATACTTCTTTTTTTTAATAGGGATTTAAAACCAGAAAACATTCTCCTAGATTCACTAGTAAGTATGCAAGATTATTTTTGGTTTTCTATGTTTGCTCACAAAATTGACACTTTTGTGTATCCACATGTTCTCTTTTTAAAATACCCCTCTTTCTTAAACAGGGTCATGTTGTGTTGACAGACTTTGGACTTTGTAAAGAAGGGATTGCAACTTCTGATACCACTGCAACTTTCTGTGGGACCCCAGAAGTATGTTGACAACTTTTGCGGGGCTTTTTGTAGTAATTAATGGCTGTTGACTATTATTAGTATTTGTGTAACTGGAGGATCAAATATTGTGGTTTGTACTGTTGCATTCTTTTAACAAGCTTTTCCATGAAACCAAACCAAAGACAAGCTTCCTGAAGATCTATTCCTTTTTCTTTTCACTAATACACAATAATAATTGTCTACTGTGTACTGCCTGCATCACCATAACTCATCTCTTCCTTCCTCTGTTTTTCCAGCCCTTTCCAAACATTATTTCCTCCCATGTCTCCTAAATGCTGGCTAGACAAAAGACAGTTAGCTTGTGTAACAGCTGCTTCAGATTTGTCAATATGAATCTACTTACCATATCCTGCCACTGATTTTTAATAAGTTTATAGGGAATTAGTATCAGTGACTCCTGAGCAAGTTATTGCATATGCGTGAAACTTTGAACTTGCTGACTGAGTTATTGAACTCTCTTGTCTTTTTACTGAGAAAACTGTACTGGAAAACTTAGACTCTGTAAGTCTTGAACACATATGAGGGATTCACTGAAATATCAGCATTAATAGCTTTGGTAATTTGATAAACATACTTTAAATTACAGAAAAGATCTTTGCGGGCAGTGAAGCATGAGTGAGTATTTAGCAGAAACATTTGAACTAAAAAAAAAAAAGGTCAAGTAGTTGATTTCAAAATACTTCAGCTGCTTTTCTTGTTTTTCCAGGGTCACCGATAGACAAGTGAGTTACAAAGCACTCACATATAGAGAAAGTTTGGGAAATACTGATCTAATTAAACTTTGATCTAATTTCAGTCTGTGCCTTTTTGGACAATGCTATCATCTATTTGTAAATCAATTTCAGAATTTGAGTACTAGAATAATAGAAGTAAGCATCCTCTTGTTTTGAGAGGTTAGAAACCATGCTGTAGATAAGGACTCACATGATGCTCAGTAATAGTAATTTTTTACTATATACTCACAAGTAATGATCTTGTATTATGAAGTGGCTGTCCTTGTGCTGTAGGGTTAGTAAACTCTGAGAAACTGAGCAGATTTTGTGCAAGGCAGATGGAAACCAGTTATCATAGTCATTCAATGTGTGGTGGATTTGATATTTATGACAAATCAGTCAAGTGCTACTTGTTTGACAAAAATCTGTAACTCAGCAACTCACAACTCATGCTCTCATCAAGATTTACAATTAAACTTAATATAGGTCATATAGTTTCTCATTAATTATAGATTTGAGGCAGCATTTATATCTTCTCGTTTCATTTTTATGTACTGGATGGGGGAGCATACAGGCTTAGGATGGCAGAACAGGCATGGCTAGTCACCCACCTTGCTGAGAGATGTTCCCTCTGCAACAGTGCAGCAACCTATCTGAAATGTAAAATAAGTTTCATAAGAAGTGTCAAAGTAGTTTGAAAAAACAATAGTGTGTGGGAAGTATCATTTCAGTTGGGAAAACTGTTGTTCTACTTGGTAAACAACCAGATGATGATGAAGTTATTTTCCAGGTTTGTTGAAGGAGATAAATACTTCACAGACTTGCAATTGTTATGATGAAGCAGCTTTTCCTAAAGGTGTTTACTGTGGTGTGACTAAAACCTAGGTTTTATTTGTGCTGGTCTAATGCTCTGAAATACTTCTTTATATTTTTTTTTTTATTTTTTTTTTAGTATCTTGCACCAGAAGTCATTAAAAAGCAGCCCTATGACAACACAGTAGACTGGTGGTGTCTTGGCGCAGTTCTTTATGAAATGCTTTATGGGTTGGTATGTACCTGATATGTGGGGGGTAGGAGTTGCTTTCCTCCTCTCTCCTCCTTTATTTGAAGTAACCCTTGAGTGTTGTTAAAGATGCTAACTTTTTGCATAATATTGAAATACTCCACTTAAATGGATGAACAGATTGTCTTGCACATGTTTTTCTGTTTTGGATTTTATGTTATCTCTTGGTGTCCAGCAGTTCACCAAAAAGCAAAATTGTAGACATCAGCTCCGATGAAGATAGTCATCCCTTTGAGGCAGTGTGAGAGTAAACTGAATTAACAGTGATAAGGCCCGATTAAAAAACTTAGCTTAAAATTTTGTCAAGTACTAGAATAAATAAAATTTAAATAATTTTTCTTACTTGGGTCTCCTATGTTTTTTCCTAGCTTTTGATGCAGCATTGGAAGAAAAAATCTTACTATGCTGCTTCTAGTCATATGTAATTACTCCAGTAACAATGTGTTCTTTTCTTGAGTTTTATCTCCTCTCATAGGACCTTAAATAGGGAGAGAGATTTTTTTTCCCGCTCTCATGTTCTTTTCAGGCAAGTTCAATGGGTGCTTTGAAGTTGGATGGCACCTATGCCTATTTATGAGTGTGAGAATATGTTAGGAGGAGAGGAGGTGGGTGGGTGGGAAGTTATCAAGTGTAAAGTTGTGGCAATGGTGATGACTGAACTATAAGTTAGCAGTACGTGAGAAGAAGTAGATTTCCCCACTGCTAGCAGCTTGTATGTCTTATAGAATCATTTACTGATCATACAACACAATTTTGTGTGTGAGTTCAAATTCATGTAAACTTGTATTTTTTAGCCTCCTTTTTACTGCCGCGATGTTGCTGAGATGTACGATAATATTCTTCATAAACCCCTGGTTTTGCGCCCAGGAATCAGTCTCACAGCCTGGTCTATCCTGGAAGAGCTTTTGGAAAAAGATCGACAAAGCAGACTTGGAGCAAGAGAAGATTTCGTAAGTGATATCCTATCTTATCAAGCCCTGTGTCATTTAAAGGGCCATCACCAAATTCACGTGCGCAGCCCTGGATTAATAGCTGGAGATAGAGATTGCACTGCTATGTGTGTCTCTGTTTTCCCTCTTTTTATTTCTTTGTTTTTAAGAAGTTGATGTGAGAAAGTATAGGTGTCTTCAGAACGGTGTGATGAAGAATGATCTAGAAGGAGATCTAGAATCTCCGTCCATTAACTGTGAAATCTTTGTAGTCTTCTATTTGCAATCTTAATGTTAGATATTCTGCTGACCTTAGATTATAAGCATTTAGATTATATCATTGTACCTTTTACGGAGTGGAGCAAGATGAAATGATTTAGCATAGCTGTTTGCTGCTTCATAACTAGTAAGCACATTGCAGAGTTGTTGAAGCAGCTGCTTCTCAGACGGTGGTATGCTCTACAAAAACTAACAAAGCTTTAAGGCATGAACAGATACCAACAGAAAACATCCTTGCTCTATGGTAGACTTCAATATTGTTGTTTTTATGGCTTAAAAGCAGGAAGTATGATCTTAAAAGGAAACTAGTTTATAGAGGCAGGCTAAAAAGTTTTAATTCCTCTTCACCAACTACAGTTTTTATTGCAAAGTAAACTATGAGTAAACAAACTGATAAAGCACTTGCTTATGGGCATGTAGTCTGAAGTAGTAGTTACTGTGATGCACAGGATGGATTTCTGAAATATCTAAAATCTTTATTCCTTACTGCAGCTTGAAATTCAAAAGCACCCGTTTTTTGAATCTCTCAGCTGGACTGATCTTCTTCAGAAGAAGATTCCGCCACCATTTAATCCTAATGTGGTAGGTGCCTGGTGCTGGTTTAGTGCTAAATTTTTGCTTAACAGTATCATTGCTAGAATTTAGCACTTTAAAATATTTATGATGGAAAAGGGAGAAAAAGAATTTGGTGTGGTTTGGGATTTTTTTTTTCTGATGGGTTTTGGGGTTGTTCTCACATTAGTTGGTTTGTTCGATATGTTGTGTTTTGGGTTTTTTTGGGGGGGTTGTTGGTGTTTGCATCTCCTTAACAATCATTTAAGAAAGAGACATTTCTTCATATTTTGTAGGTTTGTCAGGTTTGACCCAAACTCCAGCCTAAAAGAAAAAAGCACCCCTTCAATAGTAATGTTCAGGGCTGCTGCAGTGTGCTTCCTTAAATTTCCTATACTCAAATAGGAAAGAATGACATAGACTAGACAGCTTTGAGAATTAAGTTTGGAATCTAAAGGACAAGGACAACTTTAAAACACCATATTAATATGACAACTAACAGATCTTTCTATTTTCTAGGTTGGACCAGACGATATTGGGAATTTTGATGCAGTGTTCACAGAAGAAATGGTCCCGTACTCAGTTTGTGTTTCTTCTGATTACAACATCATTAATGCCAGTGTCCTAGAGGCAGATGATGCATTTGTTGGATTTTCTTACGCACCACCTTCTGAAGATATGTTTTCCTAGGAGGTTAAAAGCAAAGAATGTTTTGGAAGTCTTGGAGTGAACTGAAATGTTAGGCTTATGGACACATTCCAAAATAGCATAACTAGTGCCTCGTTTTGTATGTAGGTTTGAAACCTATGAACAAACTTTCTCTGCTGTATAGGAGGAATTTGGGCATTTTGGATGGCTTTCTTTGGGATTTGAACTGTTTGTTCCTGCTGCAGAAAATATTTTTTAAAACCTTTAAAAAGCATTCTCTACATATTTTTTAAGCAAAAACACTGACTGTTCTCCTCAATCCCTTCAAGTTTACATTCATACCTATCTAATTTGCCTGGCACAAACAGCAGCAAATTTAGTAAATTTATAAATGCTTTTGTACTTATTTACAGTGACTTTGTGCTTGAATTGTAACTATGCAAATTGTCTTTTGTATATCCTGGTTTAAAAAAGGTAAATGTTTTCCCTGTTAACAGTTGGAAATGTGTTAATTTACCTGTCAGCACTTAAATGAGGGGTTAATATAAGTTAAGGACCAAGATTCTTAAAGGACTTCTCCAGAATGAAAACTTGGTAATGTAAAACTGGATTATTGCTCTTGCTCTTGCTGAAGTACCCGTTGGCTCAACTGGATTATCTGAGGTATGGGGGATTAACTCAAAGCAAGGATGGAACAAATTAACTGGATTGACTGATAACATTACTTATTATGTGTTCCATTTTTCTTCCTGAGCTAAATATGTCTATATTTCAACTACATTAAAAATATTTTTGGTTAAAATTCTGCTTCTCCAAAGATATAAAAATATGCAATAATCACCATTACTTTAAAAGGCTATCTTGCTTTGATGTTTTGGGTGTGGGTGGTGAGGGGATCATGCCAAATATTAGGGATTTTTCTCATGGATTTGTAGTTTAAAACACTAATGTGTTCCAAATTGATTGTATTTCAGCATTCATAGCTACTTGTCTTTCTGTTCCAGTTTGCACCATTTTTAAATCTTCACTTGATATTGGGGGGGGGAAATGTAAATTACACTGATAATTTTAAAAATGTGAAAAGCTGTTGTATTTCTCATAACATACACATGTATGGACAAACAGATAATACTGAACAATTTCTGTTTAAGGAAATTTTTTTAAACAATGCAAAAATTGACTGCAGTTACAATGTATAAAGGCCTATCATGGTAGTTTATTATATATATTACTTGTAAATAACAACTTATTTTTGTCTGTTACTTCAAAAATGTTCTGTGGTTTTTTGTTCATAAATACATTTAGTTAAATGCGTTGATTTGAGAGAAGATACTGATGTATCATAATAATACATAAATTGAATGAATGTTACATGAATTTCAGTATCTAAATCATCTTGTTTTTGACAAAATAAGCAGTTATGGTAAATACTCTTTATATTCCATCGAGATCAGATAAAAATTGAGAACTTAGGGGAAAAGAGTGTATTGAATTGTAATTCTTTTGAAATAAATGTTGTGTCAACAGTGAAAAATTAGGTAAGTGGAAACTAAAACAGGATTCCTTGCTTATCTCAAAGCGTATCTCCTATAGCACAGTCTCCTGCATAGTGGTTAAGTGATGCTGAGCAGTTGCTATGTGACGTTTTGGAAGCAGTGATTGGGTTAAAGAAGTAAAAATTGACGTCAGCATGGAAGGTCGGAAGGAACTGTAACACTTGTGGGAGAGGAGTGGTGGCTTGGCACTCATTTTCCATAGTTTTCTTCTGCAAGGATTGGAAATAACTATGTGCCTGCTCAGGACAACTAACAACTACATGAATAGTGTTCTTGGAGTTACAATCATTTGGAAGCAACAACCTTGGTGTTATTTGGTTTGGTTTTGGGGTTTGGTTTGGGTTTTTTTAACATATATTTTTAATATCAGTGTCTGATGGACTGGAGAGCAGAAATTGATGATACGAAAGGAGGTATCTGTTCTCATACTGAATTTTTACTCTGTATGCTCCTGAAATTATTGTGGCTACTGTAACTACCTTTCCTTTATGGCAAGGAGGTACACTACTCTAGAGAGGTGGGAAGGAGAGGGGTTCATTCAGAAGTTGTTGCTGTGGGAGATAGCACTCTTTTTAATTTTTGTCTTGTATTTCCAAAATGTCCATACCTAGCTGCCTGACTGGGTGAAAGCTTTTGGTTTTTTCTTTTTGGCCACAAATTTGGGGGTTCTTTCCTTCTTTTTTTTTCCCCTTTAAGAAAATATTATGGCAGTGGTAGTTGGAGTTACTTCTGGGAGAGCAGCTCAATAATTGCTTATTAAACTTTTTAATATTGCTTATTAAGCTTTTCCTTCAGTAGATTTTGCCTTTTTGGTGAAGTGTCAACATGTTAAATGCATCACTTGCAATACTTAAGTTCTTTGACTCAGGACTTCTGAAGATTAACAGACTCTGTGTACAACATCAGGCAGTAAAGCCTTACAGTACTTCTGCTCTTGTTCTACATTTCTGAATCACATGAGGGTGGTTTCCAAAGTAAGACAGATGGGTTTGGAGTGTTCGTAGCCACTTCACCCAGGGCTGAGCTGAAATGTGACATCTGAAGCACTTGGTAAAGCCTAGAGAGGAGACCAAATCTGCACAGGAAACCACCTTTGGGACTCCTTTCCTGTTTGAGCATGTAAGTAATAAAGGAAGGTAAAGTTTGCCTTTTTGTGACTAATGCAGGTCTGTAGTGAAAGGGGATTGTTCCTCCCCTTCCGCAGAGAGAACCCAGGCACCCCATGAGGAGTAGGCCTTTCTGCTGTGGAGGCCGAGGAATGGTGCTGCCACTGTGCCCTCCAGTCTTTTGGTCCAGAAGGGGGGAGAAGCAAGAGAGACCACAGGAAGATGGACTGAAGAAAACGCGCAGTGGTTGTAAAAGTGTGAAATGAAATACAACAGAAATAGAGTTCAGAAGTGCTCTCTCAGGAGGTAAGTTCATGGGTGGCTGGCATGCTAAAGGCAAGCAGTTAAATATGCAGTATGTATTAATGGAAGAAAATGGCCTTATAAGTACGTTGTCTTTTAGTACTTGATACGCTCTCAGTGCATGACCCTTGTCCGGTGCCCTGCCTGGCCCGTGGGTGGAGGCAGTAGCCATGTGCTCCCTGGGGCAGAGTCACCAGTCCCGATGGTGGCAGCGAGGCTCGGGCATCTGTGGGCGTCGTATGCGCCTGGGTTTCCCTTCCCTGAGGCCTTGGGAGTGTCCACAGGCGCTCCTCTTCGGGACGTGGCTGAGCCCTGCGGGCTGTGGCGCCGTTCCCGCCCGCGGTGCCGCTGGCTCGGGGCTCGTTCCCGCCGCACGAGGGGCTGAGGGAGCGGCGCCAGGAGCCCAGTCCTGCGGCTGTGGAGCCCTCGCTGCCGCCCCGTACCCGGCCCCGTTCGCCTCCCCGCGGGCACAGCGGCGCCTCGCAAGCAGCAGTGTCAGGGCTCGGAGCCCCGCGGTGGTGAGGGCGGCCCGGTCCCCTCGATGCCCATGGCCAGTGCCCATTGCTGCCGCTCCAGCAGTGCTTAGGAGGGGGCATAGGAAGCCTGGAGAATACTTTGGTGGAGGTGTTTGTGGGGAAGGGGTGCTGATGGCGGGAGCCTGAAGCCAGATGAGAGATGATGGGTATCCACGCCAAGTCACAAATAGGGTTAGCTGGCTGTGGGGACGCTGGTGAACACGGTCATCCTGGTAGTGGGAATAGTCAGACTTCATTTTTTGAAGCTTAGGTGATGACTCTTCAGTGCACACTGAGCTGGGCCATAGCTTAATCCTTCCCAGTTGTTCGGTGTCCTGTTTTTCTGGGCCAGGAAACAGGGGGTCCACGGTGCTACAGTGTGTGTTTCTTTAATCCCTTCTTGCTGAAGATTTGTGCAGTAGTAACCCTAAAGAAACTGGGAAAAAAATAAAATCCCTATTATAAATTCTATTTCATTTGTGCTTATCATTTGTTACTTCAGGCACTAAACACATCCCAGCCCGCAGCATACAATTCTCAGGCCACAGGGTTTTACATTGCTGCCACACTGACACTGTGCTGGAAACCAGCTACTCCTCTATTAGATGTTGATCTGTTTGTCCTCCTGAAGCCACTTCTGTGAACCCCTACAGGGGATCTTCCATATGCTATGAGCTTTGATTCCTTATCAGCTCAGTAATTCTGTGTCCTATCCTTTACCAGGTAGCTAAATCTTACTTTTGAAGATTTGAATGGCATTTCACATTGGTCATCTACAGAGAGGACAAAGGACACTTTGCAGAAGAAAATCTGTAAGACAGTAAAACAGATGCATATATACAAAATGCCATATTTTGGCCTTAGTGATTCTTCTAAATTCTGCAAAACAGTGCTTCGTGGTATGAGACTCTACACTAAAAAAAAAAAAGTAGATATGTGGGTAATACACAATGAAAACAGCACTGAAGATCATGGTCAGCCTCCAAAACAAAATCATAATTGTAAAAGTTTTGTCTATGGGAATCAAAATTGATCTTCTGTGTACATGGGTGGAAATAAGCATTTGCGAGATCAGCATCTGGGCGCTACAGGAGGTAACAGCAGAGTAGGAAAGATTTTAAAGAAAAGAAAAGATGTTTCCCAATTTCACACTTTTAACAGCTATGACAGACTTATCAGATAAGGGAGATAAAATTTTAAGTCTTACTTTTGATAGACTGATTATACCTATAAAATAAACAGGGGAGGTTAAATTAAATGCAAGCTTTAATTTCATGGGTTAGGGAATTAGGAGAGTGAAATAATTCCCGGGGGAGGGGCGGGGAAACACGTTAGACCATTCTTCAGAAATTCACTCTAGGAATGGAGTATGCTTCAGCCACTGGAAACAACTTCCATTCATGTCATTTCAAAATCCTTAAAGAATTGCATAGTTTGAAAAAAAAAAAAAGACTATTTTAATTTTGTATAGATTTGCTAATATATACTACTAGTAGTAGTAGAAGTTCTAATATAATTTTTTCACAGTTTATACGCACAGTTTGAGAAAGAGTGCAAAAATCTTGGAAGATGCATCCTGAAATACAGAATATGAGGGAAGTTGCCCTTGTTTACCTTGACAGAAGTGGCGGTCTTCAGAAATTTGTGCATGATTGCAAAAGATATAATGGTATAACTCACTTAATACGTAGTCTGTTAAATTGATACATAATGTTACACAAATCTCTGTTATTTTAAGATGCGTTTTGCTCCTGCAGATTCAAAACAAAGTTATGCTGTTTATCGTTTCATTATTTCAATAAATCCTTCTGACATTGCTGAATTGGATGCAACTCTTGGAAACTATATTCTTCATAATCCCCTACAAGCTGCACAGATTTTTCAGTCAGTAAGTGTATATTTATAGATGAGTAGACAAAAGTATGGCTTCGATATTTTAACAAGACTTCCATTCTAAAATGAAGTTATTTTTCTCTCATAGGTATGCTTCATAGCTATTAAGACATTATCATTAATTGAACAATTGGAGACAGAGGCCCAGGTGAGTCTGCATTGGTTTTCTCCGTTTAGATCTGACATCTTCTAAGTATAGTGAAGTATTAAATGTTTTTGTATTAAGTTTTCATTTTCCCTTTGGCTGTAGTATTATTTCTAATTAAAAATAGCTGGAAGTTCCACCCAGCCATATTGCAAGAATTTTGAGATAATTAATACAAAACCTAATTACTCTTCATGTGTTTCTGAAAATACTTTTAATATTTAGATATCGTGTTGTATGTTTTTCCATGGAAAGTGAAGCAGTTTTAAATAAAAATATATTTTTATTATATTAATGCAATTGTGTCTCTTGCTAGATCAGTATACTGCTGAAACCAACACATTTGCCACCTTTACCAAGTTATGTTCTGAGTCTTTCTGCATATCCCTTTAATTACACATCTCAAAGATTTTATATGTCTGAAGGGATAGTGATCGCAATGGGAACCGTAACAAAATACACACAAGGAGCAAGATTTCTTTGTGCTGAGGAAACCTGTCCATTCTCTGAAGGTAGTAAAAAAAATAAATAAAAATCAGTACTATTTCAAAAGCTTTTTAATAAATTTGGTAACAAGAGATTAAAAGCCTAACATAAAAAAGGTATTTTCCTATACAGTTTTATCGTGCATATATTTTTGTAATAAGCACAGTAGGATTTTTATTAATCGAAAGCAGTGGACCTTGCCCAGCATTATTAAATGTTTCTGGAGCATAGCTATGCCAGCAATCCCTTTTGCTAATGCAGAAGATAGTTTATATGGGAAAAGATATGTTGCCAAAATATTTGAAAGTAAAAGAGCTAAACTAGTAAAATACCTTTTCCCTTGGAAACTGTGTTTCTTATTACATAAAAATACCACAGAACAATATGCTTAAGTGGCTGGCAAAGGCTTCAAGCACAGAACAAGTTTGCTTTAATGAGTAGCTGACTTCTGTGGAACTACTTCTTGGAGTAATATTGCTGAACTGCTTGTACCATTGTGGGGTGAGGCCTTAAGTATTTTTAAGGCTGTTTTGTTTGATTCCTCCTGTAACAGAGACCATACAGTTATAAAAGAGATTATAAATCTCAAAGTTTGGAGACTGCAGAATAAATCATACAGATATCTTTATGAGGGCACGTACCTCCGTATCCCATGTCATTCCCACGCCAGGCAGAAGCCGCCAGGGGCTCGCTCCTCAGAAAGCCTGGCCAACCCGTTCCGCTTGGGAATGTGCAGTAGGAAATTCTGCCATCTCGTGGTCAAGCCACAACAAATTATATCCATCCCTTTAGTGGAAGCAGCGTATATGAAGGGAGGCTCGTCTAAAGAAACACATGATAAATTTGGAATTTCACTGTCCAGTATTTTAATCGCTTCTGTTCTTGATGAGAATTTTAAAACTAAAGCTATGCCCTCGAAATGTTTGGTAAATTGGTTACTTCTTTTTTAGGGTTTAGGTACATCAGAGTGCATTGTCCTGGAGCTACAGAGTCTGCCACAGTTAGGACTGATTTTGTGTGTAGCTTGTGTTCTTCACCACTGCAGGAAGACATGAAATTTAGAGTACTTGGTGGTAGGATCTATGTAATCTTATTTTCAGATCTGGTACTTTCCTATTTCTGTTACACAATAAGTAAACAAAACAGTTAAGTGGAAAAAGCCCCGGAATAAACCAGTCATTAAAAAAAATGTTTTCAAGAGAACTAACTTTTTTCTGTGCTTTTGTTTTGAAAGATAAACAAATAGTTGAAATGATTGATGCTAAAATTCTGAATGCTTTGAAAGGATATTCCAACAATAAATCACATTTTAGGATTCAGGCATTTACAGTTTTCTTGAGAGGTAAGCTGAATTTTAGAGATTTGTCAAAAATGTTTTAGAATCGAACTGCAATAATGCCTTGCATTTTACCTGTAACTCCATTTCTCTGGATAGAATGGTGGAACTCAAAATTTACATTGCAGGTCTTTATGTATTCCCCTCCCTTAATTTTATTGAAATTAGGTAGGTGACAAAAAACAGTATGCACAGGTGATTGCAGAGTGCACAAAGCAAAACTCTCATGTTCACTTTTGTACCTCCATTTAAAGAAAATCTCCTGGCCAGCTCAGCAGTGCTGCATTCTGTCATTTGTTTGTTCCTCCTTTCCACTTCCTTTGGTAATGCTGTTCTGTACTAACTTCATGCCTTTCTAACATCCTTCCTCAATCTAGCTGTTTTCCACATTCCATCACGATTCTTGGCTTCTATTACCACTACCTACCTACTAATAAAAAACAATCTGTGGGTAAGATACCATGAGTTGCATGCATTAAATTTCCAGTGGCTTCAGTGAGGCTAGACAGTGTCTCACAGGCTGATTCATATTTGGTTGGACTTAGTTCTCATTTCCAAAAAAACAAATGGATTTTTTTAAAATATGCACAGAAATACTAAGGTTCACAAAGCTATTTGTGAGTCTTTTTGAAATCTGTGTAATCTGTATCTACTCTTTATTGTGTTGGGGTTTTTTCTGTGACATTTTATGGAACAGTTACTGAAATGGTGTTGCCAGAAATTTACAAGTAGAAACACATACTTGCAAACAACTGTCCATTTCCTTTTTGATGCAGAACTAAATGCATCTATTTCTTTATCAGGAAACTGTTTTTCCTCACCCAGTGTGCCTTCCTTACCTTTTGCACTAATTAATTGTATACTTCATTTTATTCTAGTCCATTATGGTCAACCTGGCATGCAGCTGTTGTTTTCTGCTGATGTTAAATCATAAAATCAAACAGACTGTGAAGAAGTTTTTTGACCATGTCTTTAAAATTATTTTTATGCCCTAACATATCTGCAGGTCCACCTCCCCCCCCTTTCCTTTTTATTTATTTCTAGATGAACTGGCCAATAAAATGACAATAGGAAACCACTACAGGATTATAGGAATTCCAGCTTGTGTACAAAATGGCTTACAAGCTACTGCATGTATAGAAGTAAATAGCATACAGCTCTGTAAACCAAATGGTAAGAAAGTTCCTTTAAAAATTGACTGAAAAAAGTTGCAAAACCTTCTGGAACAAAATCTTGAGAATTGGTACAGTTTCCTATTCCCTAGAGGTCCAGATTACAAAACCACTCAGGGACTTTCCTCTTGCAGGCTGAAATGTGTACTTGCTGTTATTTGATAATATCTGCTTTTGCCCACTTTCCATGCATTGGGAAACTACCTAATTATTTACTGCAGTTTTTCAACTTCTCTTTCCAACTTCTCCTATCCATTGGAAGGCGCTTTGAAATCATGTTAAATGAACCTGATATTTGAGTTTGTTATTCCCTTCAACCTTTTTACTTTTTACCTTTACTACTTTTTAGTAGTACAGTTGTCAGATGTTTACATTCTGAATTTGTGCTTAATACAGAAACATATTAATTAAGTTTTGTATCAAGACTAGAATTAATTAGTGATTTGTTCTAATATATCCGCATAAGTCTCTCTTAAGTGTTTGTTAACCTCTACTTTGTTTCCATTAGGTCCTTCTTTTCTCAGTGACAATTTTAAGTATCTGCTCTCATTGACTTCAAGTTCATGCTGGAGGTTTACTGCTGTCTTGGCCAACATCTTTGCTTCTCAAGTTGTTCCACCAGGCACTTACAATACTCTTAAACTTGCAATATTGCTGAGTCTAGTACAGACATGTGAAAAAGAAAATGCAGATTATCTGGATCTGTTGATTGTGACAAGTGACACACTAGTAATTGATAGGTAAAGAGATTCCTTATTTTTCACATAAATTAGAATTTAAAATTAGTATTTTTAAAGACAATAGGATCGGTCTTACATGAAAAGCTAGAGACTATATATTAAAAAAAAATGCAAGGCTCAAACTTAGTAAAAGTAATAATTTTTTTTCCCTGAGACATTTTTATTTCTTTCAAATGATAAATGTGGATCACAACTTTACTGATAATAAACCCTCTTACCACTCTCATAATGATAGCAATAAGAATTCAGCCCTAGCACTGTTCAGCAGAGCTCAAACAAAACATTATTCTAAAATCAAAACTGAAGACTGTCCCAGGAGCTGGTAATGATAAAAACAAAGGACTAAACTTTTAAAATCTTGTGTCACTTGAAGCCTTTCCAGCACTGGTTCCCAGCCATCAGCATTTTCAGTTAATAAGCCGTGTGTAAATCGTTACTCACATTTTTATCTCTCTTTTTCATAATAACTGTACTGATAAGGTATCACAAGTCACACACATCTTTACATGTCGACCATAAATCCAGTTATTGTTGCCTTTAACTAAACATTTTTCTATATTTTCCCATTTTATGTATTTACCTCTGAGTACAACTATAAACTGTAAACGCAATTTTATATAAACTGCTGAAAAGCACAATGTGTTCATCTTTAAAATTACATTATCTTAAACAAAACTGCTTTCTTCTTCCCAAGATCAAAATAGGGCTTCACTTTCATTTTTGAAAAAGATTTTTGAAAGTGGCACGAACCTTATTTTAATTTGGAAATTCTTAAAAAAATTCATTAATATTTTATGTTGTGGGAAAAAAATACTTAGACCATTTCAAAATTTAACTGTAGAAAAACTAGTTCAAATTTAAAAAATGTGGGCTGCAAGTTTTTTTTTCCCCAGGTTTAGAGTAAGATTTCATAGGAGAAGCAGGAGCTCAGAGTGTTTTAAGAATCAAAACATCTGGTTAATATTAAAAGAGTTGCACACTGTAAATCTTGATCAATATTGTAATCTGTACTGTCTTGCATGTGCACAGTATTTTACCATCAGCAGCCTGTCAAAGTAGCCATTTCCTACATCATATATCTATTAGTGTGATACTCTGTTTACTAATACTTACCAGTTTTGCTCAATCATTTTCTCTCTGGTATTAACAGTAGGATAAACCATGCTCTGACATCTTAAAATCATTAGAAAGCTTTGATCGTGGAACCAGACAGACAATTTGCAACATCTCTGTGCCAAGGAACATAGTACAGGGGATGAAAAAGATATTCTATACCTTCTTTCTCCAAAAGAATTGGGGAGGTGGGGGTGTAAGCCAAGAAGGCAGAGCTTAGAAGTTCCAGCCTTTTCATTTTTCCCAGATGGCCAGGATTACTAATCCTCTTACCTTTTAAATCACTGGAAAAGTATCTCTAGAATAGAAAGAGGAGTTAACAATATGGGGTTATTATGAGACTTCTTTGACTTCCTAGAAATCACTTATATTGCAAACCATGGTTTGCCTCATGTTTAATCCATAAGAAATACCATCCTGTTGGCAGCTGTTGGAGAGAAAGCTTGGAGCTCTACCTTTGCATTTGAAGTTAAACATTTAGTTTTGACACTGGTTCCATATTAAGGGGTTTTTTCTTGTTGAATCTAAGTGAGTCTTAATACTTTATAATGCTATTTATATATATTAAGTATGGTATTAAGTTTTTTTAAAAGTGAACAATAATTTAAGAACTTATGACTGACAGCATTATTTAATCCTGCAGGCTTCTGAATTACAGTTTATGCCTTCTGCCTCGTGGCATACGACACCCACCTTCCAGTGAAATTTTTCCTTCTGTGTCCAAAGATAAACATGGAACTGGAAGTGCCAGTATTCAAGCCTGCAGCGCTGTGCTGGCCAAGGGTGGTGTCTGTTACATAGGAGACTTATCTTCATATAAAAAGGATAAACTTGAACTTCTACAGTCTGGTAATCTCCCACCTCCAAACAGATGAGGGGAGAGAACTAAACAAACACAGAAATTCACAGCTGGGTTTGATCCCCAGCTAACAGGCCTCAAATGCTTCAAAAATCCATAAGCTGTTTTTAATGAGTCTGTGCAAGAAATAAGGACAAAAAAGCCAAGGTCCTGTAAACTTGTATTTGCTGCACTACCACGATCCATTAGTCTTGGCAATTCAGAGAAATGAGGGCAACAAAGATGGTGAAGGGCCTTAAGGGGAAGCCATATGAGGAGCAGCTGAGCTGACTGGTCTGTTCAGCCTGGAAAAGACAGGGGAGACCTTGGCAGTCTACAACTTCCTTGTGAGGGGAAGAGGTGGGGCAGGCACTGATCTCTTCTCTTTGGTAACCAGTGACAGAACCCAAGGGAATGGCCTGAGCTGTGTCAGGGGAGGTTTAGGTTGGATATTAGAAAGAGGCTTTTCACCCAGAGGTGGTTGGGCACTGGAACAGGCTCCCCAGTGAAGTGGTCACAGCACCAAGCCTGACAGAATTCACAAAGCATTTGGATGATATTCTCAGGCACGTGGTGTGACTCTTGAGGATTGGTCCTGTGCAGAGCCAGGAGTTGGACTTGATGATCCTTGTCAGTCTGTTCCAACTCAGCATATTCTGTGAAATCATAATCGTGACTGGTTTCCGATAATGTGTGTAGTACTACAATTTATAGTCAAGCTAAATCGACTATGTAACTGATTAGTTTTATCTTATCCTAGTACTAGAGAGCAGAACAACAACAGTATTTATTCCTGGGAAGAAGTACGGAGAAGAAGCTGACCAACAAGTTACTATTTCAGTTCAGACCAATTTTTGGTCTTTTGTGGATGTGGATTCTTCCTCGAAGAAACATATACAGAAGGAGAACTTTTTAATTGGACAAATGGTAAAGCACATGCCTTATTATGACAGGAACTGTATTATAGCTGTTATTTGTGTTTATTATTATTTCAACTGATAAAATAATGAAAACAATTAAACTTGTTAGTATTTCCAGGAAAGTCACAACTTTAGTGACTTTAAATCAAGTATCTTCTAAAATGAGGTAGCTTTCCCAAACATAGGGATCAGTGAAACAAAATTTTACTGTTATAAGTAAATTCATTGGATAATCTTGCAGTATAATGAATATTGAATATTTCAGATGGAAAACACTGCGATGTTTCTACAAGTCAAAAGCCCAAAATAAAGTAATTGTTTTTGTTCTCTGGGTCTTCTCTTTAGGACATGAGTTTGATTCCAGCTAACCTTGTAGATGTTTTTGGGCTCTTGATATACAATGAGTTTCCTTCGTGTCGACTATCTTCTCCTCTTGTACACCATATCTTAAAAAAAGCCATTAATCCTGAAGCCATGCTGTACAAAGTCTCACAGCAGTTCAGAACACAGGATTATGAGGAGGTAACAGATTGTACACAATAATTTAGACATGCATTATATTTGGGAATATCATACTGGTTTTGGCATCAGAGGGTTCTCTCTGCACAGTCTGATTACTTATTTTTGATACTCACTTTCTGTCCTTTCCCCCTCCCATATTCTCACTAGCACTAATAGGATCATCAAAAGTAGCAACTCCAGTTCTTTAAAAGGGTCAGCATAATAAATTCAGTTTGATCATATTTCTGGAAACCATACTAGGTTAAGATTCATATGAGAACAGATCTTCTATGGCTACTTTTGACAAGAAAAGTTTATAACCAGTATTACAAGTTAATATTCCATTCTACATAAATTATCATATCTCTAGTATAATTAAGAGATGATTCCCTCAAAGTGTTCGAGGCCAGGTTGGATGGAGCTCTGAGCAACCCCATCTAGTGGAAAATGTCCCTGCCCATGGCAGAGTTGAAACTAGATGATCTTTAAGGTCCCTTCCACCCCAAACCCATCCTATGTTTACTATCCTAGATCTATCCTTATTATGTTAAATATTTTCCCTTTTCAGCAGTCAAATGGTGACAACTGTCTCTGTTTTCTACCAATAGTTTTTATAATACTGTACAGCCTATATTACTATGCCACTGGTATGTTAAAAGGTGTGAAAAAATTTCAAGTTTTTTTTTACAGTTAAATATTTTCACTGTATACCCTCTCTCTCTAGTTTATTTTGTTTGCTAAGAATCTTCATGTTGAACTGAGTTCAGAAGCAGAGAACCTCATTCAAGGCTACTATCTTGCAAGTCGCAGGGTGAGAAGGGATTCCGTTCATGGATCAACATTATCAGCATCTGCACTAAAAATTCTGTGAGTCCTGCTTTTCACAGTAAGGGAAACACACCTGTGTTTCAAAGAGAAATTGTGCTAATCTGGTCAAGAGCTTGCTTAATAAAAATCTAGATAAGACTCTTATGTTTTGAAAAGGTCAAGCATAAAGGATCTTATTTATCGCTTATGAATGCCAAAAGAAATCCAAGTTCAAAGAACTTTTCCAAGCAAAAAATACAACAGTGATTTACAAAACAAGTATTATTATTGAAGCTATCTAGAAAAACAAAAATGGGATTTAAATATCCACAGCTTTATTATGGGAGCAAAACAAGTATTAACAATAGATAATATGCCAACTTCTACTGCTTTCATAGCATAATGTGTATATTGTCAGTGGCAAGTATAACTGCACAGCTGAAGTATGAAAACACTTCAGTGTTAACTTTTGATTTACACAAGTGCTTGAAACAGGGCAATACACATTGCATTCACTTCTGCAGTATTTTTTATTTCTGACATGCTTATATTGATCTCTTAGGATTTCACTGTCTAAGGCTCATACCAAGCTAAGTTTAAGACACACAGTACTTCAGGAAGATGCTTTGATTGCCATCTTGTTACTTGAGTCATCTCTTACCCTAAAACACGGTAAATAATGCAACTCAGTCTTTAGGTTATTCATGTTTGTTAGTTTGAAAAACGTTTGTATCAATTGATTGCAGTAATAGGTCATTTCAAATCAAAATCCAGAGTTTCCACTGTTGAAGTTGGTATTGGAAAAGTCTGTCAATTGGCTTCCCTGCTGAGCCTCAGCGCTCTACATAATTAGGCCACAGGCCAGCACCAAGTCTGTCCTTCATGCTGGTTTATTTGAGGTATTGCTCCTCTAACACTGGTCAGGTTAAAGGATAGATTTCCCTTCTTGGAGAAGCTGAAAACAAGGGTTGGGATTTTTTAGTTTGTTTATCAAGCATCACAGTCACAGTTGTTCACACACAGCTTTAGAAACAAGGTTAGAATTATGATGTAACAGTTAAAAATGGTAACACAGAAGACTGCATTACTATAGAATCTGTGTCACACTTTTTTCATCTCAAAGTACTGGCTAAAATTTATCAAGTCTTTCAGCCTAAGTCTTGATTTCTTCTTTGCTTAGGCACATCTGCATTATGTGTAGCACCAAATTCTGTATTTCCATTTGACCTCAGTGATGAAAACTCCCTGCAACAGAGAGATATTTACCTCATGCAGTGTCACCATGAACTCCTGAAGTTTATTGCTGCATATGGTCCAGGAATTCACATCAACGCTAATGAAGAGTAAAAACTCCTCTCTGTGGAGTAAAGCCTGAAGCTTTGGCTTTTTGAGAGACTATTTTATTGAGATAGAAATACAAAAATATAAAAAACTTACCAGCTGTCTAAGACAGTTCAGTGCTGTTTTATAAAGGAATAAAGCATATCCAACAGGATTTGAATTGCTAGTTTTTTGACAGTGTTCTTTGAAGGCAGGAGGGATGCCTTCAGCCTGGGAGGCCATGGCCCCAGAATATAGCCACAATCAGAACCTCCCTTCTGGCTACAAATGTTCATTCACTGTTAAATGAGGACTAAGCAGGATTTTTAGTAAGACAACTAAAATTTAAACCCCAAATTCAGAATCTAATGTTGCGCCTTTCAACTACGTGAATTCACTGCAGTTTTTCTTGTTGCTTCTTTTCAAGTGTATCACCCAGAGGGTTAAGTAGTTTTAAGTACATTAAAACTATTCCTAGTTTAAGCCAACTTTCATTACTCACGCTGTATAAATTTTGAAATGTATAAAAGCATCACCATACTGCTTCATGTTTTGTGTCTTTTTTTACATTACAGCAACATAGTATTAGACAAGGATGCCAGTGTGGTCCTGCAATTAAAAAAAAAAAAAAAACCACAAAAAAAAAAACACCTCCCCACATGTTTCCACATCATTTTATGCAGGCTGCAGGGGATAGCAGAATGCCACAGGAGAGTGAAAGGTAATATTAGACAACCTGGTAGGCAGGTAGCTCAATGAGTTCACCTATACTTCACTGCAAAAACAAGTGTGAAGAATGGTGTGGTAAAAGATGAGGTGTCTGAGGTACAGTATGCTTCCCCAACTATGGGCTTTTATGTATTTCATCTTCCTAGAAAGGATATAGCACTAGACAATCCTCAGCAAGTTTTACATCCAAGAGATATATGTTAAATAAAAAAGCAGCAGTAAAATTGTACAGACCACCTGTCAATCTGGACAAGCTGAATATTTAAGGTTTGTGTGAATCCCATACAGAATGTCATCCAGCAATATCACAGTGCTACTGTTCCCATACCCTCAACAAAAAACAGTCACTGAAAACAGAAATCCAAGATTTTATTCATACCCACTACTAACATTGTAAACTAGCCAAGATAATGAGTTTTCCTACATGTTTTAACCCTTGCTGTTTTCACTTTTAATCCATTTATTTGATACACTCAAATATTCATACCAAGTTCTAAGGTCAGTTCCCTTTCCAGAGTGACACTCTCACCTGAACTTCATTCCAGGATTATTCAGACATATTCAGCAAACAGGTACTTCTCTGCAATATTATTGAATCAAGCGGTATTTCTGAGAAGCAGGAAGGGCCATGGAAGCATTTCCAAGTGCATTAGAACTCCACATTCCAGGCTGCTCTTTTCAAGCTAGGAGCAATAATAATTTAAAAAAGTTAGTTTTCTGTACCCTTAATCCATCTTTATAGAGAGTTATTACTTTCACTGGCATTTCAGATTCAAAGATACACATCAAAAACCCTTCAGATGGGTAAACGGCAAAGGTTCTCATCATTATGCCAGCAACACAATAGACTGAAATAGAATTCCTTTATAAATCACTAGTTTTGAGAAGCCATATTAAGGAATGTGTATTCTTCAGAAAAAATCCTGCAAAAAGAGCACGACATTTTATCCTTACCTCTCCACAGTCTCTCCCATGATCTCTCAAGCAAAAATGAGAAGACTAGCAGTGGACTCTACTGTTGGCTCTGAGTGCATACACAAGGTTGGGAAACAGTGGAGATGGTCATCTGATGTCACCTTTAAAAGAATATGTAACATCAGAAATGATGGAGCAAATCAAACTGTAAAAATCCTACAACTGGCTGGCAAATCAGATACACCACTGCTCATCACAACATTCAGCTGGGTAAACGGCAAAGGGTCATCATCATCATGCCAGCAAGTTCCTGCCCCTGGTAAGACTGGTGTCACTTTTTCCAGGTATCAAATACAAGGGAATTGGTTATGTTTGTCTCAAGGGGTGTGCTTCCATAAGCAGAAGCAGATCCTTTGTTTTAACTGCTAACCACAGAACGAATTCAGGATAGCCAGGAACAAGACAAAAAAAGCTCTCTTTGGGCACAAAAATCCAGGACTCTCCCTGTTGTTACATTCAAGCCCCAGATGCCAAGTATCTTTCTAGAGGTAAAGTTCAGTACCGTAGTCGCTTTTCCCTTTGAAATATATTCCAAGTCTGACATGGGTAAGTGCCAGGGATGGTGAGCTGAACACACTGTTCTTCACTTCAGTCTCTCACTTCCAACTAGCGTCGGTTACTGCCTCAAATCAGAACTCATGTTTCTCTCCCCAGTTAAAAACAAGTTTCTCTGATACTATTACAAAACTCTCCTTTCTGATTCCTTCAGGATTATTGGATTGCACCTGCTTTGTTCTGGGGAGCAAGTCTTAAGAGATTTTATAGCTGTCATAATACCTTTTGTTAGACTTTCAACCTCAACCTTACTACTGCAATCATATGTAGTTCTGTTCCATCTGTAAGAGAATTTGCAAGCCATTAAACAGCTTCAGAACTCTAGATCTAGAAGCTTCTCTCAGTACCTTTAAGTACAGTACGAAATATTTACTTCTGTAGCTCTAGAATTCACGTGACATCTTTCTGCTTGCAAGGCAACAGCGTGGCAGAGTCCAGACTGAAGATTCCCAAAGCCAGTAACAAACTCATGTTGAACTTCACTTGCTGCCTAAAACAATGAAAAGAAGCAGATGTTTGATTCAGAGAACTCCACTGCTGAGCCAGTAGCACAAAGCATTAACACTTCCTTGGGGACAGTAAGCCAGACAAAGAAATACCAGCCACATGCTCCCTTTTAATTACCTGGGGAGAAAACTACAGAGAGCATCAGATGAGATCAAGGTTAAGCAGAGGCACAACCGTTTTCCTAAAGCAAGCTGCAGTGTGAGGAATGACTGATTGCAGGACAACTACACTGCTCCTAATGAAGAGCCATGGCTGGGGAGAGGAGCACCTTGGCAGGTTACAGCCTTTAACCTCAGTTTACGTGCCACACTCTGGGGAACTCACTGATGTTTTACCACCAGTTGAGTTGAGGTCAGTGCTCGCACTGCAGTCCTGGTAGGAGAGCATTACCCCAGAGGCTGCCGAGACCCCTGAGGTCCTGTCCCTGCCAGAACCCACCATTCTGGATCTGTGCCTACAACCCAAAAAGGGCATGGTCAGGGTCACCATACAACACTTGCCAAATTCCCTAAAGGAAAAAGAAGGTAATTTATCTTTAGAATGAGGACATGCATTTGCTGATGAGAGCGATCTGTCAGCAAAACCAAGTGTCTTCAGTTGTCAAATCTGTCATTCCTTTTAAGACTAGATGAGCCAAGAGATAACTTGAAGTAACCACCACGGCTTTGCCAGGGGAGTGGCACACACTAATTAGGTGCATCTCAGTCTCACATGCCTGCCACACTCCTGGGAAGCCTGTGTGGGTGGAATGTCAGCACGAGCAGAGCCACTCCAGCACCCAGGCACGGACATGCTCACAACAGCATGACAGTCACTCCTCTTTCAAGTGATGGCTTTGACTGTTTAGAAAAGCGCCAGCAAACCATCCCTGCAACTCTTGAGATTACAGCCATTGCTCTGGCCTGCCAGGACGGGATTTCTCACATTAAACAGTCGGGGGCATTTCTATTTCCTTTGAAAGACTGGAGTGTCTGATTCCTCTGAAAAGACGAGCTGTTGTTCTGCTGTTCAGACGAGCATGTGCCTGGACTGCCAAGCCGAGGAACTGCTCGAAGGAGCACAGCAGAGCTCGAGTGACTCTCACACCCCATGGGCAGCGAAACAGCACCGTGCGGCTGCCGGGGGGTCGGCACGGCCGCCCCGGCGGAGCGGGATCACAGCATCACAGGATGTTAAGGGACGGGGATAGACCTTAAAGATCATCTAGTCCCAACCGCCCTGCCATGGGCAGGGACACCTCCCACAGGCAGGACACCTCCCACTAGATCAGTTTGCTCAAGGTCTTATTCAACCTGGCTTTGAACACTGGCAGGGTTGGAGCATCCACAACTACCCTGTTCCAGTGCCTCACCACCCTACAATAAAGAATTTCCCGCAAGTACCTAACCTAAATTTCCCCTCTTTCAGTTTGTACCCATTTGTACCCTCTTTCAATCTGTATTCACCAGACTCGGCTCCCCAGGCTGCCGCTCCCACGCCGGAGGCCGAGGCACAGAGGAACAGCTCACAGGCCGCAGAGCTGCCGCACACGGGCAACCCCCGCCCCCGGGCAGCCCTCGCCATCACGGGATCCCCGTGGAAGGGCGCTCCCGGGGGCACGGCCACCGCAAACGCGGGCCGGGTCCCGCCGCGTCCATCCGCCCTCCCACCCACGCCGAGTCCCGGGCGGGCAGACGCGGTCGCTCCGGTGCCGCTCGGCTCCACTCCCCTCCCAAGCTGCCGTGGGCCGCGTGGAAAAGGAAGCTCGTGTGGCGGGATCTCCCTAAATACTCCGCGCGGCGGGGGCGGGACAGGCGCGCGGCGCTTTCCGGCTGCGCGCGCACAGGGAAAAGGGGAAAGGCTGTGACTGGCGGGCTGTGTGTGTTGAGGGAGCGCAGTGCGTGACCGCAGGGCACGGGGCTGGAGTTACAGCCGCGAGCACTAGGAAAAACAGGTCCCTGCGCAGCCGGCTTTATACGGGCAGGGTGTTTGCGTGTGGCCGTGGGAAGTTCACCTTCCCCATCCCTCAGAGGGAAAAGCTGTGCTGACAATAACCGAGGTCTTTTAGGTTACTCCATGAAAAATGCCACCTTTTGGTAGCAATGTGTAAACGTTGTACACTTTTATTCCTAAAGCCTTGCATATTGCCAGTGCTAAATGCCAAACTCTTGTATTTCAGCATACGAGGATATTAACTGTTCCTAGGAAGTGTAATATTAGAACCAAACATGTTTTAAACGAACAGGCTTAGGGGCTCTGTTGTGATCCTGGTGTGTAAATTGGTGGTAGACTAGAGCTCTCGTATTGGTCGAAGGGAGTGGGTTGCCTTGCCTGGTGTCTTGGTTCTGGAAGGAAAGGAATAAAAATTCTGATGCAGAATATGTCTCAGTGAAAAAAAAAAATCCCAACTCATTAGTGTGGGGAGCTCTTCTCAAATGAAAAACTACTGCTGTAATTCTGCATATTCTTATTGGCTTTTAATAAGTCTATAAAATGCTGGTAAAGTCCTACAGATGTGGCCACAATTTTTGCAAATGTTGTGGGTACAAAGTAGCTACAATGTTTGCTGCTCCGATCCTCTGGCTGTCTTCTGAGCATTGTAAATACTCCATTGTGAATACCGCAGGGGTGGTGGAGAGCTCCAGATTTTACCGTATGTTTTTAGTGAAAGTTGCTCTGGCTATGTTTTTGTTTTCCTTTTTTTTCCTAGATGTCATTTTAAAATTTAAACTGAAGTCTTCAGAAAGAAGACAGCATCTATAAATTCAGAGTATTATCATGTACGATGAGAAACTGATACTGATCCTGCAACTCAGTGATAAGTGTCAGAGTAAAGATGTGTTCTCTGTGCCATCCATTCTTAACTTTCCATGTTTTTGACCTTTACTATTGTCAATTTTCCATGCTTAATCACAGGTCAGAAAAGACTGAGTCCAACTTTTGACCAATCACCACCTTGTCAAGTAGACCATGGCACTGAGTGGCATGTCCAGTCTTTTCTTGAACACCTCTAGGAATGGTGACTCTACCACCTCCCTGGGCAGCCATTCCAATGCTTAACAACCTTTCTGTGAAGAAATTCTTCCTCATACCCAAGCTGAACCTCTACTTCATGGATAAGCAGTGAGAATCTTTCAATTACATTTAAAGGAAGAAGCCTTTAAAACCAGGGAGCTGTCTTTTTTTTTTTTTTCCTTTCTTGAATTCTGTCCCTTCCAGGTGTATTATTTAAGAGCCAATGAAGTAACCAGCACCTCTGGGCTAGGTAAGCACATGCAGCTGATGAAAAACATCATCCCTCTTTGTGTTCTCCCCACACCAGTCTATTATGCACAATTCATCCACAACTTGTTTTTATATCAGATGGTTGCTGCACAGAGCAGCTCAGGTTGGACATGGACTGCCGGCTGAGATTTCACTTGCCCTTCTTCCCCTGGCCTGAGGCATTCCTTTACATCTCAGTGACATACAAAACTGGTTTGAATTCTCTGTGCTTCCGAAGCGCAGTCTGTGTTTTACACCCTCATCTTGTGCAGGGTATAATCCTCCTGGAATCCCTCACTGTCCTCTCACACCTTCATCTTAATTATCACCCCCTTTGCCACTCCTTCCCATCTCCCTGTTAATAACTCCAAGTACAAACAGCTGTCCCACTAACAAGAGGTAGTGCTAACCCACTTTTTACTACTATGGAAAGTACATACAGTTCTTGAAAGTCAGACATTCCTCTGAGCAGATTCTTTTCTATGCAAAACTGCCCTTTTGTACTTAATTTGTTCACGAAATGCCGTACCTTTTGTATGACATGTAGCTCTGGCTATGTAATAATCATCTTTTAATAAACCACTTACAATTGTAAATAATATGCCTAAAATAAATATATATATTGAATGTATTCAAGATATTAAAAGTATGTTTACCATTTAAAAGAACAATCTTCTTAAAAGCTCAGAACGCTGCCGGGGTGCTGGAGAGCTCCAGATTTTACCATACTTTTTTTATGAAAGCTGGTCTGGCTAGTATTTTTGTTTTCCTAAATGTCATTTTTAAATTTAAACTGTAAAGCCCTCAGAAAGAAGACAGCATCTATAAATGCAGAATATTACTATTAGAAACTGTTGGTCCTGTACAATGAGAAACTGATACAGATTTTGGAACTGAGAAAATATATAATGTTCATTGAATAATATTTAATAAAATGTTTACCTCAGCAATAACAAACCATATGAGAAGTACAGTGTTTTACAGAACAGATACATCAGATGACATATGTGCATATAGTTTCAACTTTTCTTGCCTAAATATAGAAGATATTTAAGTGAACAAGTGTGCTATGAACAAGCCAGTGCTTTGGGCTCATTTGCATCAATATGTGAACCCACTGAAAGCCATGGTATTGTGAGCAGACACATAGTGCCAGGGTAACAAACACACATTAAACCCCATAACATGCAGCACAACCCTATGGATGGGTACAAGCAGTGCCCAACACACAGCTGCCACGTACAGCGCTGTGTGCAACACAGGTTTCATTACATTTTTACTTGAGGTGAACATGCATCCACATTTCCAGCAATAGCTACATACATGTAGGATTATCTGAAGGGTAAAGCTCTGACCTGATGGCTGTGGTCAGGGGGATTTCTGCCCCCGGCTTTAGGCAGTGGAGAAGGTGCATGTGGGATTGCAACTGCTAATTCTAGACTTGCCCTTTGCCTGTCACCCAAGCCTCTTTGCTCTCTACTTGGTCAGTACCACTGCTCCTTCTCTCCTCTTTTCCTCAGCACTTGTCCCAGAGGGAACAAGGATACCTACTCTGCTGGCAGCTCTGCCTTTGGGCTGCTGCTCGTGTTGGTGGCTGCAGTTGCCGCCTCCAGATCCCGTCATTCAGATCCCAGCAATGTCCTCTGATAGAAATGCATCACGTTAACTTAATGAGGTATTAATTACATTTAAGAATCAATTCATTCTCCTCCACAAACAGTATTTCAGGAATTGTAGTTTGTCTATAGATATTATTTTTTAACTTAAATATATATATAAGGTGTAATAAATAACAATTTTTTTAAAAGCCAGAAGGGAGATTAGATTTGTGAAGTTGTTGATGTTTCCCCATGGTTTGCGCTGTCTCCTTGTGCCGAGTGAGTCAGAAACTGTCCTGTGGCTCCAATGTATAACCTGGAACGCATGGGCCACTTCTGTAAGAGAGGAGACAAGCACAGAGCTGAGATACCTGGGAGCTTTGCACTCTGACTGCAGTTCTCAGCACAGCTGATGGAAAAGTGTTGATGGAATCACAGTACGAGAAAATAGGAAATTGTTGCTATCACCAGACATTTCCCATTTTGTCATTTGTTGGGAAATATTAGGAGCTTGGTAAGGAAGCCTCAGCCTGGATATTTGCTTTGGTAATTAATCTCAAGGCACAGCTCCCAGCCCTGCTGTGATCCAGCAGACAGGAGCAGCCCGTGCTGGTCAGTCATCCTCACGCAGTTTGTGTTGCGGATGTTCTGTTACAGTAAAACCAAACATTCCTTTTCAAGGTGCCAGGGATACTATGGGGATACACCTGCACCTGCGGGGATTGCAGCCCTATATGCACACCTATCTGTGCCAACTCCCACAACACTGACCACAGCACAGGGGCTGCTAAAAACTGTGTGGTAAAGGGAATTGAATGTGGTTGCTCCTTGGCAACACTGGCAGCTTCTTGTTCAGCTATTTCAGATGCGACAATTAATCTTTCCACTCACTGATTTTTGGAATCACCAATTACCCTGGTGTTAAAAACTTACTCTGACATCTTGAGTTTCTTAACCCCCAGCAAATTATTTACTGCAAACAGTCATGCACCTCTGGGTAAGAGAAGCTTAATACTGCAGTTACATCTGAACTCTTTTATTTAAAGACTAAGCAGCAGCATATTCTGACTTGGAAAGACTGTACGATCTCATTTAGTAATTTTGTTTCAAGTATGATGTTATGGGTTTGTCACCAATGAGACATCTGAGTTTAGTCATTAATTATATTTTTCATTTGGTGTACACACAGCTGTACTTGAATATTTTACTTTTCTCACTAATTGCATTTACTGTACTTGGTATATCAATGCAGTTAAAGTCTTTATCTGTACAGGTTGTCTCATAACCTGCACTTTGGGGTTTTTGAAGCACCTGCTAGGATTTGTTTGTGACACTTTCATCCAGTGCCAACTAAAAAAATGCACTTACCACCAGGAATAGTAGAAATATTGGTTAGGCTGATAGAATCTCAAAACTGGATGCATTTAAATGAGATATAAATAAAATTATAAAAAATAATTGCTTAAGTGAATCCAATATTGCTCTATTCCAGTAGCCTGGGAAATGTGCATCTGGATCATTTAACTGCTGCAGCAGCTATTTAAGAGTATTTTTCTGCCATTAGTAGTCGGCAGCTGACAAAATGTACCTGTGTCCTTTCACTCTGACTGAGGAAGCTAACAGAAGCTATTTTGAACTTATTTTGAAATACATAATAATATTTTTTTACTTAAATTATAGCCATCTTCTAATTGATGTAGAGGTTTTGCTTTCTTAATGAGCCTGCTAATCATTTAAATGGCCCCAGAAGCCTGTGTTCACATCATGCTTTTTACAGCAACCAACACTGTGAACAAGGAACTCCCTGTGAATTAGGCACTTTATAGAAATTAGAGATTACTTCACAAATTTAACTTAATTAAATCATTCTGAATTCAGACTCTTAAAAAAAAAAAAAAAAAAAAAAAAAAAAAAAAAAACACCTCAGCACTCTAAGTCATTCCCTGTGACCAGTGCCAAAGAAAATATCCCGTGGTATTTGAGCCCCATCAGTCAGTGAGCAATGCATTTGGAAACAGTTTCCAGCCCCAGGCCCTCTCCAAGAGCAGTTCCCCTTTCTCATTACTTCTGTATCACTGTGATTTTTTTTGACGAAGGGAAGACTATATACCAACTAGACAAAATAAATGCTTCATAAAAGCACTTTTATGGAAGGAATTAACACATGGCTGGTAATTATTACCCCCTTCCATACTGTGGCTGCCTCAGCAGGGGAAGAAGAGCAGGCTCAGCCGTGGCTGGGGTCACTGCTGCGGGACCGTGCATCACCTCACCACAAACACACGCTACCAGCAGAACCAGTGGGTCTGGTGGGAGACCACCAAGGTTTCCATGTGGGGAACAAGGAGGTGCCAGTACTTCTCTGGTGCTGCCCTCTGCTTTCAGTTCCAAGGGATCAAGTCCGACTAGGTTTGGATCTACATTATATTTGATATTTTGGTGCAAAGTCCCTGAAGCCGGAGGGACAAAGCTCCAAAATATTTCCATCAGGCCTCTAGCACCTAAGCACAATGGTTGCTCCAGGCAGGATTTTCATGTATTACCTCTACCAACAATACATGAGTTTGAAATCTTTAGTTTCATCTACGTATCTAAGGCCAATGTCCTTCTTCACTGACAGAAGGTGGTAGCTGCTGCTCAGCTCCCCTACCTTGACAGGGTGGAGGTATCCATCCCCTCGCAGGGTGCCCAAGCCCTCTCCCGGTGACTCCTCCTCATCCTGCAGGCTGCGAGTGAGGTGCGCGATATAGGTGGTGGCCAGAAGGAGCACATCCAGCTTGGAGAGCTTGGTGTCGGGCGGCACCGAGGGCAGAGTCTTCTGCAGCTCGAGGAAGGCGTGGCGCAGGGTCTGCACCCGGCTGCGCTCCCGAGCGGCGTTGGCGGCCGCGGGTCGGCCCGGGGGTGCCCCAGCCCGCTGCCCACCCACCAAGGGAGGGCAGGAATTGCCGCCGGCAGCAGAAGGCAGCAGGGAATCGGGCTCTACGCCCGGGCTGGAGATCTCCTCGCTGCTGCCAGCTAAGTGTCCACAGTCCATTGGTGACTTCCCTGGCAGGGAGGGTCCTGCAAGCAAGAAAAGCATCTCTAAGGGCAGCTGCAACTCTGCGCCGAAACTCTCTAAACACAAAGATGATCAGAAATGCAAGCGCTGCCTGTGCCAGCAAAAGCTGGGATGCAGCTGTGCGAGCTGCTTTTCTACTGGCTGCTTACAAATTTGATTTCACACAGGCAGAGAAACAGAAGTTAAACTCTTCAATGATTGGGATTTAATAATTTTTTTTGAAAGTATTACACTGAGCAAATTTTTTGTTACTCGTAGCCCAGAAATGGCTTTTGAGAAAATCCAGCAGGCACCACTCAGCAGCACTGACACAGTGGTTTCCGTTTACAAATTACTAAAAATTAGGCTAAATGCAATTTTTAAAACATATTCTTCGTACGGTTTGGGATGTGGGACTATTTATATATTTTCTATTTAGCTGCAATCATTTTATCAACAGTCTCACAGGTGATCAGTGCTTCATGGATTACAGAAAGAAAAATATCATTTTCAGATGCAGCAATAAGTGGAGCCACAGAGCGCGGACTCAGCTTTTGAAAGGCAAAATTTGGTCCATAATTTTAAAGGATCAGGAACTGACTTTTCCTGTCGTCCCACCCCTAATGTTACTAAAATAATTTCTGTGCTTTTTTTCATCTACATTTTCGAATTTCAAAAGAATCTTTTGACCTCTATTATAGCCATTGCAGGGCAAGAGAACCTTTTGAAAACAGTGACAAAAACTTATTTTGAGCAAAGCTGAAAATAATGTCCACAAGGTCTTTTCCCAGCTTTCAGAAAAGCTGGTCAGTCAGTTCTGCCTCTAATACAAGTCACAATCTTTTAATTAATTCAGTTCCTCGATCAATATTCCCCAAAGTGTAGCACTTCTTAGCTGGAATAATACCCGATCCTGTTGTCCTCAGTCAAGCAGCCCTCCTGGTAGTCCCAAATTTCAGCTTTCAGGTGTTTCTGTGACAGTCTGGCTAGACAAGGGCAAGGACAAGTTATTAAACCTTTTAATTTCATAAAAAAACTATGTAATATTAAAATTTTAAATAAAATTGATGCACATAAATTAGTGAAGATCTAAATTTACAAGAATTGGGTCTTGATTTTGCAAAGCATTTCAAGCACACTCTGAAGTCAAAGATTTCTAGCAAAAACAAGGAACGGTTTCTAAACAATCTTTTTTGCAATACTTTGATGGTATTTAAAAGATATTATTATTGTTATTATTTCAGGTGTTCTATTGTGATTAATTTGATGTTAATCTGGTTCACAGTTTTATCATGTCATGATCTCTTCAATATCAGTACAGGTTAGACTGAAATTATTTGTGAAATATTCTGTGCACATTGTAGCTGTAAACCAAAGAGAAAAAATGTCACTCTTCTTTTTTCTTGCAGTATTTATGATTGATATAAAATAAAGCTCACATTAAGACCACATGAGCTTGTCTAGAGCAAGGTCTGAAAAATGGTCCTAGCCTCTAGCTTAAAATAAAAAAAAATCCTATGTGCTTTTTTCTTGGTGTTTTCTCATTGTGTCAGGCACAGTCAGATCTGGATGCATTTTAGTTTTAAAAAAATTATCATTGCAGAGATGACATCAAGACAATCATTAAGACAATCATGAAAACTGGCAGAAGTTTATGTTTGTCAGCAGGACTTTTCATTTGCCATACCATCTAATTCCCACTGATACAAGGAAATCTTCCCTGATTGCTGGAGAAGTCCAGAATATCCAAGGATATGGACAGACTGAGTTAGTAAAAATACCTGCTCCTCCGATTAAATACATGACTAAGGCTGGTTTACACACAGTTTTGATTTCGCCGTGCTAGTGTGTAACCAGATTTAGAACTGGAATACTACAAAGTAATGCACATACCTAAAAGCCTCATCTCCTTGGGTGCCCCTGGGAGTAGGAGTTTCTGTTTTAGGAGATTCACATCTACATCAGATGAAATCCTAGGCCTATATTAAAAAAAATGTAAAAGGCTTCATCTGTGGAAATCAGAGATTTCATTCTGAATTAAATTTCTCCACTGTCAGACTTCTCATCAAGTACAAACAGCAAATGGTCTGTGAAAATCTGCTACGCAGAAACACAGGATCTGTTGTAGGTGTGTGGATATGTGTAGCCAAACCACGGTGATTCCTGCACCAGGATCTCCTCTGTTGCACACTGGGACTGGGCAGCATCACTCTTCTCTCCGGTGTGATCAGGACACACACTCTGGGTGCTGTGCTCACCACAAACCCAGGAGTCACCAGAACCTCATGATCCAAAAAATGCTGCTGAAAACTAAAGTAAATAAAATGCCTCTGGGCAACAGTCATCTTCCCTTCAGAATTTTACAAGAAAGAGGGTAATTTTTGCAAACACCCACTTGCCGCCTGATGTGCAGAGAGAACTGGGGTTGTGAAAGTAAGTTAAAGTATTTGTATTGTTTCTAAAGCATTTCTAGTGCAGTATTTCTAATGCGGGCAGACGCATTGGTGTTTTAACATGACATTACAAAGACATAATTAGTTTAAAATCTTTTACCAAAACAACCGGCACGACACTTATTTTAATCTTACATTCCATGTGAACGAAACGGCAGTGAAGGCGACCTGCCCACACAGACAAGGAAAAGATGGAAAACGCCAGAGCAGAGCACATAGAAAAGAAACGGGTGGAAACCTCAGTTAAACTTTTCCGTTGTTCCTTGGGGTGAGGGGGAATATAGTGAATCTGAATTATTTTGCATCGGTTTTAAAATGACCTTGCCCTCTGCATAACTCTGGTAACAGGTAAGGAAAATCCTTTCTCTGGCGCAGGGAAATAGGAACTTGCCTGTCGATGTGCGAGGATAGCACCGGCGCTCACCGAGGAGCTCACGGTGACCCTCGCCGGCCGCCCAGGGGTGCGGGACGCGGTGGCTGCTGCGTCCCCATCCCGCACCCCGC
The DNA here is from genome assembly GCF_001715985.3 of Manacus vitellinus. NCBI lineage: Eukaryota > Metazoa > Chordata > Aves > Passeriformes > Pipridae > Manacus > Manacus vitellinus. The sequence goes on along the minus strand of NW_021939396.1, from coordinate 33,920,444 downwards.
CGGGCGAACCCGGCTCCCCGCGACCTGGCAGGACCTCGCAGTGCCCGGCCCGGGGATGAACTTACCGTTCCCGCCCAGTGCGGAGCGGGACAGCCCGGTGCAGCCCGTTCCGCTCCGTTTCTTTCTCCTCTCCTCTTCCTCTCCCAGTTCCCGTACCACGTCGCGTCGCGCCCCGTCCGGCCCGCGGCGCCGCTTATAAAGCCGTCAGCGGCGGTGGATGCGGCGGGGGCTGGTCGGCACCTTCGGTTCGCCCGGGCTCCCGCCAGCCCGGGGCGCAGCCGACCGCCCCTTCCGGCGGGATGGGTCATTCATCACGGAGCTGTCGGGGGCGGCAGCGCCCCACCGCTCCCCTCTCATCCTCCCTCCGCCGGGCCCGGCCCCGGTGTTCCGGGCGGGTCCGCCGCCGCTCGCCCCGTCCGCGCTGTTTTTCTTAGGATAAAGTAACGGTTTTGCTGGAGGAGAGAAATTTAATCTCTGGGCTGGGAGCGCGGGCGATGCCCTGTTAAAAGCAAGTCCTTCCTCCCAGCTCTGCCGCCTCTTCTCCGGCTCGCTGAGGTTCCCGGGGCCGGGAGGGTTCCCCCGGGTGAGACGCGCGGAGGGAGCGGGGTCGTGGCTGCCCAGGCACCGCTCGGGGGCCCGACCCACACGCGTGGGTCCAACGCGGGATGGAAACACGAACGGGATGAGGCGAGCCCGGGCGCGCAGAGAGGGGGATTTAACAGGGAACGGGGAGCGAATAAAAATCAGTAACGCTAATGAGAAGGGACAGTCAAAATAAATACCGGGATATAGAATTAGCTCAGAATAACATTTGGAACGAAGCCCGATTGTGCGATAACAGAGACACAATAAATCAAGCCTCGGGAGCAGTGGAAAAACAAAGTCTGAGCGATTCGTTACCGGGTTTGCAGCCAAGAAAATTAAGGACTTAAGCTTCAGCGATAATTGGAAGTCCCGGTAAGGGACAAGCCCGGTGAGGACCCGGCGGGGGCAGCCGCGCAGGGGGGACCGGACACCTGCCCTCAGCCCCGGCCCCCCGGCCCAGCAGTGTCCGGACAGAGCTCCCGCCGCAGCCGCCGGGCCGTGCCAGCAAAACGCTCCAACCCGACTGTTTCCGCGCTGAGGGGTACGAGCAGGGGCTGCCCGAGGGTGGGACCTCTGCCTTGCCCGGCGCCCACCGCCCCGCCCAGGCCCTGCCAGCCTTTGTGCTCTCGGGCTGGTACCCACAGCACCGCGGAGCCGCGTCCGCCGGGCGGAGGAGGCTGTCCGGGGAGGGATGCTGTCGGCCTTTTCTAAAGGTTCTCAATTTAAGTACTAAATTCTAAATTAAACGGAACTAAAACTGAAACTGTGTGTCAACGTTTACCTTTGCCTGACGCTGGCAGCCTCGGGGGGAGAGGGGTCTCTTCATCCATCACGGGCTACTCTTTCAAAAGCTACTCTGTCGGTATGTGCAAGACCACGATGATGGACTTCACCTGCACCACAGACCATTCTTTGGCCTCCTGGGGCCCAAAAGAGTGAAGGCTGGGGTTCCCTGGGTGACAGGGAGGCATCTCCAAGCAGCTGTGCTGAGCCACGTTTTGGCCTCAAGGCTTCCAACGCTACCTCCAGCCCAAGTGAGAATTGCTGAATCCTCTCTGCAGCCAGACACCTCTATGCTCAGCCAGCCTCTGGGGCTCAAGCAAGCTTGAACACGTCCTTAAAATTATACTCAAACATCCTCACTGTGGTGTGATGTGGGAGAACTGACCCCAGACTCCCTGGGGAGCAGGGAGACTTGCCCTCCAGCCCCAGTTCCACTGGGGCTCCTCTGTCATTCTGTAAGCATCGAACATGCACTGACTGGGTCCAGCACACAAGTCTGGGGTACCCCAGACCCATCCCCCAGGGAGGTGTCCTCAGTTTGCCTGCCCACATGCCTCCCCACAGAGGTGTTCTCACTAGGCTATGGGACACTTAGCCGTGTCACTGACAGAGAACTTAACAGTAGGTGTCCCAACTGCCCAGGACTTCCCAGCCACCCTAAATTAGCAGATCTCTAGTGCTGTGCTCTTCTTCTTTTCTCTGATGTAATTGATGACACAATATTATGGTTTTTTTTTTTTGTTTTCTCACTGTACACACACAGTGTTCTGCCTCAGTGCAGGAAATCCAATGGAAGGAGCTGGAAGAAAAGTGGTGATGGAATTCTCATTACCATCCTTTTGACAGTGCCAAAACCAGCTTGCTGCAGAGTGCACTTAGGGAAGTGGCATGGTGAGATTTGTGGTCAGAGTTCAGAGACACCACCCTGGTTGCTAACCCTGTTACCATAAAAGAGGTGCTTTAGATATATTTAAAAAAAACCCCAAGGGCATATAAAGGTAGAAATAGTTGTTCTTTGGTCCATGAAGATTTTCTCCCACCAGACAATTCCACCATTATAACCACAAAGACATCCAGTGATTTTCTTCTATCAACACACTATTTAAGTCTAAAACTGTAACAAGCTGCTGCAGCTGTTTCTTCTTCTTTTTTCCCAAATGACTGAGAATTACTTTCCTGCCATACCTTCAAAAGTACATTTCAAATCTGAGAAATGCCAGAGCCACAAAAGAGCCAGATTTTCAGCGTGATTTAGGTAAGAAAAATTTCTACCAGAGACAGAGTGATATTTTTCCAGGTACACTCTGCTCCTTTCATGTCAAATTATTCTCTGGTTTTATAGCTACAATTCAGCATGAACATTTAGGGTATTTCTTTCCAATTTGTTCATTTTATCTCATTCCCATTACTGTATAAGGGTTTCTCAAGTGTATTTGCCTACTGGTTATTGGTGTCTGATGGACTAGTAGAAATGTCACTTGTCCAAATAAAACCATTCCTGCACGAAGCCACACATGGAGTGTATCTGGTCAGGTCCCACAGGTTCCAGTTCTAGCCCAGGAGCAAATAAAAGGCAGGACACAGCCACAGAAGAATAAAAATATGTTGAAATTCAGAACTTCTGCTTCTTGGGGAAATCTCAATGTTTATAATGGGAATGCATTCCAAAACCAAACAAGTATTTTGAACATTTCCAATTATATCCTTTTTCCTTTTGTTTCAAATACCATGTTGATATTTGAATTGTAGAATGTGGTGTATTGTAGAACCATAGCATATTCTGCAATTGTGTTAAATACATTACATCACAGTGTAGCAATAAACCTTTTATTGTATTTTCTCAGTAATAATTACTTTCAAAATACATCTAAAATACATATCAGAAGGGCTCCATTCTATTGTATGGGTGTGTACATAAGTGTTAGAGCATAGTATCAGGGGATTTTTTTAAAGATTTAGAGTTACTGAGATCCCACCATAATTCCATTTCAGACCCACACATATTTAAGGAAATACTTCTAAACTATTCCCTTGTACATGTTCAATCTGGAAGGGTCTCTGTAAAAGTTGTTCTCACTCTAAGAAAAGAGAAAGGAAAACCAGGGTAAAGAGAACCCCAATAGGTCTGGCCCTCCATTTTCCCTTTGGTAGAAGCCATGTGAGAAGCACAGTATTGTAGTTGGTGTGAGTGAGCAGTGAGAGCTGAGCAGGCTTTACTGGAGCTAGAGAAGTGTGAATATTTATGCATCAAATGACAGTGTGGATGATTTTACTCAAGGGCAATTGCAGACTTCAGATGCAGGGGTTTAGGGCAGGCCAAAGTATAGGCCTGATGATACATGTATGCAGCTGGGATGTAGCCAAACTATAATGGAATATAAAAAGTGAGAGGGAGAGTAGATCCAGAGTGGAAACGAGACCCACTTTGATGTTTCATCAGAGGAATATTTTGGTAGGGTTTGCTTTAGCTGGATGTGAGTTGCTTGGCTGTGGGATTCTCTGTGTGAAACCCCATGGCCTATGTTGTATCAGAAGTAATTAATTCAAGTCTTCAATGTTTTATTTAACATATAAGAAAGTAAAATCTTTAATCCAGAAATACTCAGAACCTATGGAAAATAAGCCATACTTTTTAGATGGCTTACACAGCATAACCCACATTAAGAAATACTAATGATCCATTAAACAGTTTTAAATGGGTGTGTGTAAGGCAGAGGGAAGTGTAAGATGGAAAGATAACTTCACGCCATAGAGATCAGGAGGCAACTTCCCAATGTGCTGCATTGAGTCAGCAATCGAGCAGCTGCCACTTTGAACACACTCACTGAAAGTATTGACATTCTTCTCTGGGAATTGCTTAAACAAGAATGAACTTTTTTTTGATGTATGCTTTTCTGTCTTTCTTGATCTGAATATCATTGATGACAACAGCTAAAACAAGAAGTATCATTCTCGGTTAGTATTAATTTCAGGACTAACGATGACAGCTACACATAAGAGCTTTATTTAGTGTTTTGAATTTTCTGATTCTGAAGGCAAATGGCTCACTAGCTTTATGTGCTGTTTTTGGCCGAGGTAGAGTTCATTTTCTTCACAGGGGCTGGTATGGGTTGCATGGGGGTTGCACTGGGGGTGCATGGGAGGTTGGGACAGGTGACCCTAACTGACCAAAGGGACATTCCATACCATATGACATCATGCTCAGTATATGAAGTGGGGGAGGATGTTTAGATGTTTGGCATTTGTCTTCCCAGGTAACCATAGCATGTGATGGGACCCTGCTTTCCTGGGGATGGCTGAACACCTCACAGCCCATGGGAAGTGGTGATTGAATTCCTTGTTTTGCTTGTGTGTCTTTTGCTTTCCCTATTTAACTGCCTTTATCTAACCCACTAGTTTCCTAGCTTATACCCCTTCCAGTTCTCTCCCTAATCCTACTGGTGTGGGGGTGAGCGAGTGGTTGTATGGGGCTTAGTTGTTGGCTGGGGTTAAACCACAACAGTTTAACAGAAGCATGTGGCACCTCAGAGTTACAGTACCACTCACTTACTACCTCAGCTTTGGAAATCTGGTTCTTTATAATGAAGATGAAGATCTTGTTATTCAAGGGGGAAAATACATGCAAAAGTTAAATTTATTTGAATAAATTCTATCAAATTATATTTATCTTTATAACCAATAACAAAATACACACAACATTGCATGCAAAAAGATAGATCCTGATTTTCTTATTCAGGAAAAAATCCTTTCTTATTTCAGAGAGGGTCTTAAGTATAAGATCCTCAGCTGACATTCATACAGAGAAAGTGCATTAGGAAAGGTTTCTTTTCCAGGGGCAATTTGTAAACTGGGTTTTCCTTTCCTTACCTGTAGGTTTGGAATTTTCCTATATCAGAAGTCTTGAGCATTCATTTAATTACTCAAACTAGTGCAAAGAAGCCAAACTCAAGTCTCAGTTACTTAAAACAGAATTTTAAGTTAAATTAATGTGTAATACTTCCAATCCAAAAATTAACCAGCACAGACATCATTAATCTTCTTGTGCCTTCTCTCCTAATTGTTCCACATTATTCACCAGAACTTGGAAAAATCCAAGAGATGGAAATTATTTATTAGGACTACAGATCTTCTCAAAAATCATGTGGTAATAGCTCCTTTCTGCTTGAAGGGAGAAACCAATGGTATAAGGTTCAATGAGACCAAGCACTGGGTCCTGCACTTGGGTCGGAATCATCCCAGGCAGCACTACAGGCTGGGGACAGAGTGGCTGGAAAGCTGCCCAGCAGAAAAGGACCTGGGGGTGCTGGTCGACAGCTGGCTGAACATGAGCCAGCAGTGTGCCCAGGTGGCCAAGAAGGCCAATGGCATCCTGGCTTGTATCAGAAATAGCGAGGCCAGCAGGACCAGGGCAGTGATCGTCCCCCTGTACTCAGCACTGGTGAGGCTGCTCCTCAAATCCTGTGTCCAGTTCTGGGCCCCTCACTACAAGAACACTGAGGTGCTGGAGTGTGTCCAGAGAAGGGCAACGGAGCAGGTGAAGGGTCTGGAGCACTAGTCTTAGGAGGATTGGCTGAGGGAACTGGGGTTCTTTAGTCTGGAGCAAAGGAGGCTCAGGGGGCATCTTATCACCTTCCACAACTATCTGAAAGGAGGTTGTAGACAGGTGGGGGTTGATCTTTTCTCTCAAATAACAAGTGATAGGACAAGAGCAAATGGCCTCAAGTTCCACCAGGGGAGGTCTGGATTTGGCGTTAGGAAAAATTTCTTTACTGAAAGGGTGGTCAAGCATTGGAATAGGCTGCCCAGGGAAGTGGTGGAATTACCATCCATGGAAGTGTCAAAAACATCTGCAGATGTGGTGCTTGGGGACATGATTTAGTGGTGAACACAGCAGTATTAGGTTAAAGGTTGTACTTGATCTTAGAGGTCTTTTCCAACCTTAATGATTCTATGACTCTACTATGCACATGCCTCTGTGCAATGGCTGAGTATCATATATGGAAAGAAGCAGCTACTAGGTAAGGCACTGGCTAAAACCAGCTCATTTTCTGAGGAATTTTAAGAACTAGGCAATCAGTTTAACCTTGCACTTGCAGATGTTTTTTACATGCTTTTGATACAAAGTATTGCTTCTAAATAAATAACTAGTCCCCTTATTTTTCCGAATGTTCTTAGAAGGCAGTGTGAAGTTAAACATACTTAATTTTGTCTGGTTTTGAGGTTAAAAAGACACAGATAACATATCCATAGAGACATCAGTATCTTTCTTTGTAAACTTTGAAGGGAAAAAAATCCAGTAATGGCCAAATCTTCACATCCTTCATTTCTTCTGGCTTTTAGAACTCAACTTGCTTCTGCCTTCACTTTTGATGCCTCCTCAACCTACATCAGAAAGATCACAGAAGATAGATGAGATCTTCATATCAGAACCACACAAAAGCTCCCATTGCTCCTGTTGTCATTGGTGCTTCCTGAGACCACTCAACATTTCTACAAAATTTGTAAGCAGTGTTATGAAAAGCTGCTGATGAAAAAAAAAAGGCCTTTACCTATTGCAAGGTTATTGGCTGATGCAGTGAAAACCCTTTGTTGTTTTTTTTTTTCAGTGTCAAACCTGGGGCCAAGTTATTCTGAATTGACATAATCTGACCATCTGGGGTATTGTACATTCCTTTATTACAAAATTGACTGACTTTTTCCACAGACAAAAATGGTGATAGTTAACATTTTTTCCACATAAATTTGTATCAAATACTTACTGATAATTTTCAAGTTCCATAAGAAACAAAATCTTAGTATTAATCAAAGTAATTTCTCATATAAATGAAACCAGATAGGACTTGGTCTTTTATTCCAAAACATTTTTCTACAAACTAAGTGTAACTGATTATACCCAACTTTACTGGACATGTAATTAGTGATTACTGTGGCAGTCTAATACATTAACTCTTCAAGAAAGGCTGAGCTTATTGCTTCAAATCTCTTTCTGAGTTAAAGTATTAGCCTATTACATGGTTCATTTCACGACTGGCTTGGATTTACCTTGTTTTGATGCAGCACTTAATTCTGCTCAGAATTAAGAGAATAGAAAGATGTTGTCAGTCATTTCTGGCTGTATTTTCCCCCTTTCTGCCCCTATCTCAGAACTTTTGAATTGTATGGCTTTTGTAGATTTATAAAAAGCTATATACACAGGCAGTCCTGTGTACTGCTTTATACCTGCATATATAAAAAAATAATACCACATTAAATTAACTTACACCTTGCACTGTTTTAAATGTGATAATTAAGAAAAATAGGATTTTTTCATTGGTTATGGTTCTAAAGTTCAAATGTCAACTTTAGATCAGTAACTCAAACACTGTGGGTATACACAGTGATTATAAAGCTTATGTATCTATCCATATATTCTGATTTTGATCAGAGCAGTACCAAGGGGAGGTGTTCAGGCACTGATGCCCTAATTTTTTTTCCTTTTGGTAATTCTAACACACCAACAGTACCATGGAAGCTCTAAAGCATCAGAATCTTTACTGGCAAGGCTTACACCTCCTGGGTTCTAGGAACAGTTTTTGGTAGAGAGAAATACTACCAACAGTAGATGATGATCGATTTAGGAACCACTAAGGCAAATCTGACATTTCCAAGTCTTTGCAACTGGATGAGATAAATCCCAAGGTGATGGAAGTGAATTTGAGGAGCAATTAGTGACTGTAATGCTGTCCTCCAAAATGTAGCAGCTCACCTTGCTCACCTCAGGTTTATTAAAGCAGCTGCTTTCAACTTTTCAGACAAGGGAGTGTGCCTACACAACATGTGACAGAATACAGGAAGGCAAATATTGAAACAGTATTTATATCATTACAGTAAATTAAGTTAGTGGAACTGACTTCACCTGAGTTACACTGAAATTATTACAGAAGTTATTTATATATCCCTATTCAAGCAGCAGTCTTTATTTTAGCCTCAAATTACTTTTTAAATCTCCCATGCAGGCATGTATTCTAAAAACCTGAAAATATAGCATTACTTCTTTGTTTATTTTCTTCATATGTGTGTTTTACAAATGTGATTTTTATAATTTTGTAAATTGCTAATGCAGCAGAGCAAAAACATTATGAAGTTTTGAGGATTTATCTCAACAGCAGTCTAAAAGTACTGACTTATACATATAAAGATCTAAGGATAGGAAAGAAGTAAACACTTCATACTGAATGCTTCATTTGTATAGTTAACTACTAGGGTGAACAAGTAACACCTGAAAAATAGATATCCAAAGATTTGAGTCTGCTTTTCATTTAACATCCTAAAATAGTATTTCATTCCTGATACAATTTTGATGGAGCCAGTTACAAGACGCAATTCACTCTAAAATCACTGAGTAGTCCTCTCTGCATTCTGTTTAAAATGTTAACGGACCTACATTTAGACTTGATGATCTTAAGGGGCCTTTTCTAATCTAAATTATTCTAAATATTCATGTATTTTATGTAGAAGGTTTCAAACAGAAAAAAACAGAAGGGTTTCAATGTTCTTGAAAGTGCATGAGAGCCTGCATACCCACATGTGCCCCAGTAATTTTTTGACCTATTGGCTGACAAGTCACACGTGCCATTTGGTCTTCTAAATGTCTAGGAAATAGTCCATATTTCCTGGAAGAAGGAGCTGTCTATTGCAAGCAAATGTGTTCCTGCCAGATTGCCAGTCAAGTGGCAATATATCAAGTGTATCTGATATATATGGTCACCAGACATGTAAGAGTATGTGTGGTCTATCTGCTCAACAGGAGATGTGTGCTCTCTCTCTGTATTTTGAAAAGCATTTATTCCTTTCAAGGGTGCAGGGGGTCTATCAATGCATGTCTTGTGTGTGTTTACGTCATTTTTCCTTCTCAGTTTTGGGCACAGCCAGCAGCATGGAGAACTGGAGCAGGGAGGCATGGGCATGGGCAAAAAGGGATGCCTTTTTTCACTGCCTTTAGGATGCTGAATGATGTGGCAGTGTTAAGTACCATAGATTTGGCATATATTAGAACTACTTTTTCTCTGTTGTTTTGTTAAATTACCACTACTGAAAGTTTACAATGCCATTTGTATATCATCTTGCATGTTTGTGGTAACAGAGTTATATTTTTCCTTGTATATGAAGAGTATGAATGATCATGGGCAGAATGGACATGGGTCCTGCATGTGGATACAAAACATGGATATGAAAATACCATGAAGATACACATTATTGTAATGTCAGTTATGGTCCTGTGAAAGCACTTATACTCACCTTTACAAGTAGTGCGTATTCTCCAGAAAGAAAAGGAACCAACCAATTGGCTGAATTGCCTACTGAGACCTTACATGAGTCACAGTAACCAGAAACTGCTAATACTTGACCTTATTCAAATGGCTCTGCTTCAGCAACACTATTTAATTTCAGAACTTCACTTTATCTCTTTATCCTTACACTTTATTAAGCATTGCAGCAACTCCTTCCATATCCTATGTCATGGCTGAATAATTCAACGGCAAGTAAATTCCTTACATTTCTCTTCCCCAGCCTTCATCACTAAATGCTGATTGATACTTTCTAGACCTCACTAAGGAGATGTTTACATTTTTCCTTCAACACCATCACCAATGAAAGGCAGTGAGATGGGCTGTAGCTGCTGGAAAAGGCACTCCATGTCCATTCAAAACATGCTCTAGGCTCTGCCAAAGCACTCCAGCTGGTATCTCCAAATATTTAATGCACCTAATTCTGAATACATTTGGAGTGCTTGTGGGATACTCAGCAGCTAAAAGGAGCTCCAGGGTGTGGAGCTAAAACTGCACTGGTTTGTATCTTAACTCTGTATTTCTTCTTTTCCTGAAGCCAAGGTTGAGGATACTTTTTATTTTTGAATTTTCAGATTTGCTGCAATTGATATGCAGTAAGAGAACGAGATTTATTTCCCCACTGCCCTCTCAAATAAGAAAACTATGTTCTGTAATGTGAAATAAGCATACAATAGTAAATCTTTTGAGTATACATCATTAAAATCTCAGTATCAGCCCTCCCCAAAAACCTGTCATATAACAGGCCTTAATAATTCTATTTATTATAATGCTGGTTAGATTCATATAAACAAAAGCCCAGTATACACGCAGAACATGTACATAACATTGCTCACTGCAAGTTCCTTTCATCTGGACTAGAACTTGAACTATGCAGGATGTGTATGGTGGCAGCAGAGTGGCTTATGATTAGCTGACACAATCCAGTGTCCTCATTACGTGCTGACTATATAATTTAAAGATATTACCATACTGCTAATCACATAACATATGCTGGAGAGACAAAAGGTGACTTTCCCACCACATTCTGAGTTCTACGAATACTTACCACAATATTTAATTCCATGAGTAAAGAAATGCGGGCAGAAACTGCTGGTTACAGATTAAGTTTACAACATCAAAATTTCAACAACTTCTCTACTCTGGGAAAATTTATAATGGTGTATCTCATTGCAAGGTATTAGGTATCTTTAAAATAGTTAAGTGATTTGTTTTCTTTTAATTACTTCCTGCCAATATCCATAATTTTCTCTAAATGTTCAAAACTGACTTAAAATCCAATACTACTCTTGTTTTTATATTATAAAAAAAGAAAGATTAATGACACATTTCAGTAATCTGGTAATAACTGGCTTTTTTCATTGCTCAAGCGATATGCAATCCTCAGTGGATCTAAGATGTAGGTTAAAAAGGTATTTAATGCCTGTTTTTCAGTTGCCAAGGTCAAACATCACCTAGCATGTATAGGGAAAGAGGAAACATCTGTTCAAATAATTTATTTGACTAACATAGAGGATAAGATTAAAATTCACTGATTTCTTTGGTGCAATACTGAATTTCAATTAAACAATACAGGTATTTGTTCAGTTAGACGAAATTTCCTTCCTTTACATTTGGGCACATTTATGTATATCCCTAATTACTGAATCTGACAAGGGAATACTGTGATTTGTCATTTTTTCATACATGCATATACTCTGAGAATGAATATTTCTGTATTTTGAGGGTATTTTTTCCTCCCAAAAACATTCTAAAGAATTCACAAACCTTTAACTAACTCCCAAGACTTCTTGGTTTCCATGGAATTCCTCTGCTAACAAGATTAGAATACATCTCAGGATCAGTGATTATACATGAAATTGTAAGGTACGGAAACCTTCAGCATCTAAGAAAAATTCTCACAAGTTTTTTTAAAATACTAAATGCATGTCATCTGACTGTAGTTTCTCCTAACCTTTCTGTGAATCAGACTAAATATTCTAGACTAACAGTTTAAAAAAAATCACTAGGATAATTTAATTTGCAAATGGAAATTAATACAAATATAGACATTTTATTCCAATCAAGTATGAAAGATGCAATCTTCGCCTTCCTAGGGTCAAAAGGCATTTCAACAGGACTGTGCTCCAACTTTTTAATATGGGGATAACTTTTGTCAAGCAAAGAAGCTCAACAACTGGACAGTTTTTCAACATTGTAAAGCAGAATCAGAATGATTTATCTCACAGGGGATAGCAGAAGGTCTTATACTGAAGAAAAGATGCTGTGCAGACATGTTCCATCCTTTTTTAGGACTAAGGGGAATGGTACATGAAAAGCAGTTTTACTCAGTCTGGCCCAAAAGACTGGATGCTAATATAGATGACATGCAAGCTGACAGAACACTAACCGTGTGGATAAACCCATAATGGAATTAAAAAAACCCCACAAACAAGTTTGTATGGCATGAGTATTAGTCTGTGCCCCTCTAAATCTCACAAGTCTGGACTATTCACTATAGTAGTACTACTAGTAGTACTAATTTGTGATAACTGGTGCACTGTTCCTGCAGTTCTTGTTTTTAAACTGCTCCACTGCTTTCTGAAGCAAGAAAAAAATTCAAGAATGGGCACATATATATGACAAGTTCAGTTTCCTTTCAGGTCAGAATGTATCCATTGCCATGTGAAGGACAAAAATGATCCTTTGAAAGAGAGCAGCTTTGTGATTTGTAATTCTTCTTCCCTTCTTATTAAGGGAAAGGCAGTTATTTTTAATCAGAAGGAAGAAAACTGATGGAATGGAAAGTGGTAAGTTGTCAAGAATAAAATAGCATTAAATGTTGCTCAGTTAAATTGTCCAACATACTAATAAAGTCTAATTTGAATATAAAATAGAACACTACATTTAGTAATTTAGTTACAAAAGAATACTTGCGTCAGTTACATTTATTTATTTATTTTATCTACAGCACTGCATAAATGATGATTTTTTTTGCTGTTGGCCAGTTCAGCTGGTAAATAATAAAACAGTTAGGTTAAAAATATCATTAAAAATCTGGAAGGAGTGATATTAGATCCCAAATACCAAATTAAACTATTACTACAGGTGAAACTGCAAACACTTATGAGCAGATTTTATTCCCACCAACAGTTGCACTAGAGTGCACAAGGCTATGAATAAAGAATACATATCATAAATTCTGAATTGTTTAAATTCATGTAGTGTCTAAACGTCTGTAAGGCACACACATGAGTTTTTCTTTCTTGATTGTCTCCATGTTCTTGAGCTGATGCTACAGGAAAATGCTAATCAAATATATAATACACTGACACATGTCTGTTAGAAGTAAGTTGTAATGATGAAAAGTGATTGTTTCTCCTCTGCACAGGATCACCCTTCTCCAATAGTGCTGACACCTTAACTGTACTTCCAAGAATTAACTTCAATTGATATTAATCAAAATTAACTTGATATTATTTTACCTTTGTAGAAAAATAGTACAATCAAATGCATATGACAGAAATCAGTAACAATGAAGTTACTACTGTTAGCCAGTCTATGGATTTATAACCAGAAACTGAAATCTATTACCCTGTCTTTCAAAGAAATAAAGACAATAAATATAACATGGTTAAAAAAATTATTTCAGATTAAATTCTACCTTCCTGTACTCATTTTCCAACTGATTCAGCAAGAGCTGTACAAGCAATAACAGAAGTAAAAGTAAGATGTCTAAGGAACACACCTGAGCTTTCATCTGACTTTTTCTTTCACGGATTCTTGGCAGAGGTTTTCTTTCAATTTTTTGCTTCTGAGACAAAACTAAAAAATTTGGTTTTTCTTCCACAGAGTGACTGTGGTGAAAGGCAAGAGTAGGATGAGATGTTTCAGAATCAGCTGCAGAAAACAGAATGAAAAAAGCATTAATTTAATATCCCAGGTCAAACCATATCTATTTAATATTCAGTGTGATTGATCATAGGTTCCAATATATCTTGTTATAGAAAACAGTGTAATAAGCCTCAAGGTAAATTACTTTGCATTTGATAATTGAGAATGGAAAACTTTGTATGGAATCATGGAAGGTGCTGCAAACACTGATGAAGGTGAATATTAAAGCAGGTATTCCCATTCAGGTACAGTTATTTCAAAGGGAGTAAATTCAATTACATAGCATCTCTTTATATCAATAGTTACTCAGAAGACCATTTTAGAACCATTGCCATTCACATATGGCTTCCAAACACTGAGCAGATTACAATTATTTGGGGGCTGGGGCTGACAGTCAGAGTGTTTTCACTTTGTGTCTTCAAAATAACATATTAGTTTATCTTCCAAAAGCAACAGTGTAACTGTCGTCAGTTTTATTTTATAATTATGGTCATTCAAACCATTTTGAGTAATTTGAAGTCTAATGTCTCTTTCCAAATTCTGCAAGATGGCAAGATATGCTATTAAGTCATTTATGTTTTAACATGCAGTCAACTCTGTAACAGCCACTACTACACCACAATTTTAAAAAAATCTCATTATACTTCAGGTTTTCCTTCAGTTTCAAAACTAATCTACTAATTGGTTTTCCCACTTCAAAAACATGTTGCTTTTAAGCCCCAAAAAGGGTGTAAGGCTTTTTTACCTCCCAAACATTTATTTTCTTTCCAAGTGTAAAACTTGTACTTCTGCTAGTCATGTATCTCGTGAAGGCCTTTAAAAGGACTGGTAATTTACACAGATCAAATAAGTATCAACAAATAGATTTTAAAAGTCTGATGTATTTCATGCATGTTTTCTTTTGAATGCCCAACACTTTCTTTAAATATGGAAAGCAAACTTAAGTATGTACACACTCAAAATGTACTAGCTCCACCCTTCCATAATTCTGGGAGATTGGGATGGGAAGAGAAAAAACAACACATGAATTAGTGCTAAAATTAAATTTTATATTGGAAAAGTTCAATTTCTACTCCTGTGTTTTGGAGTCAGCACCGGTACAAGTCACATTCTCAGTATATTTATTGTTAGCTGCTGTTTTATTATTTCTATAATATTGTAAATAAGCATGAAGTAATTGATTAGCTTGCTTACAAAATTGCACATAGACTGTACGTTCATCTGTCATTCTCTCCTTGCTTTTTTTCCTGGCAGTTTTGGAGGCTTGCCAGTTCATTAAGAACTGTCTTTCCATTTCTTTAATTTCTTTCCCATCAAGGGATTCTGTCAAAGAGAAGTGAACATTTTCTGTGATATAAAGTTAACTAAAGGGTTCTACAAAGCTGTATGTAACATGTACTTGTTCTATATATGCTCCCTTCAAATCTTTTTTCCTCTTTTTAGCATTCTGGTAAAGAAAAAAAATACTCAATACAGATTGATATTCATATTCAAGCTGAAAGAGTGAGTTAACACATCTTAATTGCAAAAGAAACATCTATTATTTTTATAACTTTCAAGGGAAATATATATATATATTTCAGATTTGGTTAACATGCAGCACCTTATAGAAAGTTCTGAAGAAAAGCTATGCTCTTGCACAAGATATAGATAAGACACAGAAACTCAGACTGAGAGGGAAACTACGTCTTAGCAATCACAGAGTCCTACTGCTCATGAAGACAGACACACAGATTTGGCTCTCTAAGGTTAACTTTACTCACTTAGGTGCCATCAAGTTGACACTCTGTGTTTCATTGGTTGCATCTGCATTTTTTGAGTCAGAAGTACCTCACATGTCCACAAATTTTGGTTGCATTAGAAGTGTCCTAAGGCACTGTTATTTTGATTGTGCAGATAGGCTTTTTCTTTTTCTTAATGGATGATATTTTGTACTCTTAGAAAAACCAAGTTCTATAATTACAACTTGAAAGATAATTGCCACCTTTATCCAAAAAAGTAAAAAAATTAGCAGATTTTTTTAACCTATTTCTACAGTATGAATATTCAGGTATAGAAGAATAAGTTTCTTCCTTTTATGCTAAAATTATATCAAAATAATAATAATGTAAACGGGATACATAAGGTTAAGATTAACAAATACACTCATAACATAAATGTAAATTGCTTTTAAGTTTAAGGACAAAAGTTATATAACAAATTCAAACACAGTAAGGTAGGATCTGTACAGCTGGCACTGTACAACAAACATCTAGGCAACTACTACAGATTGATAGGGGAGTAGATTAAAATTGTCTTTGAAAATCAGTTTCACTACATCTGGAATACTAACACAAAAAAAGTCTTATTGTCGTGTAACAATCTCACCAATCATCTATTGTAAAAAAAAATTACTACCACTTATAGCAAAAGTCAAACGACATGGTTTGTGAAGTTGATTATATAAACGGTTTTAGCTTTGTACATAAATTAAAAATTTATCACTTGAAATAAATTTCTATAGCAGTAACTGTGTTTACATACATAGTGCAATTCAAGAACTATTAATGTATCAGTTGTTTTCTAAAAGAGTGGGGGTTATGGGTGGGCTATTGGTTTGATTTTTTACCTAAAGTTTGTGACTGTACTACAACCTTGTCCCTGTACTTTGGTTTTTGGCAGATGGGGTTTCCTCTAAGATCCATTCTGCGTAGTTTTGTCCATTTGTTTAACACAACCTTCAAATCCTGCAATTGATATAACAACAAAACAAAATTCAATAGTAATGTGATTTGTTCAGCCAGGCCCAAATCCTGTACACAGAAATAATTTCATTGAGACTATTCATATGCATGAATATGCACATTAAGAATGTACATTTTCAAATAGCGTGGTGCATAACATCCCCTGAATATATCATAATCACACAGAAGAAATGGTGATACAGTTGGAAGAAGCTGCATTTTTAAGGATATGTCAGCTATGGAAAATGACCACTTCAATCCCTCTTATAAGCACCTAATGCCGAGGAATTACCAACCAAAAAATCTGTATGATATGTAATGTCTCTTAATGCATCCCCATGGTCTCACAGAGCCCTTAGAGTATCAGCGTGTGGAAGAAGAAATACTTTATACAGATAAAGAACAGACTGAAAAAAAAAAAGCTACAGTAAACTGCCTCTCTCTTTATAGGTATGTATTTTACGGGAGAAACAGTAATCCCCCCTACATAACTGTGGGTGGTCAGTTACAGTACTGGCCTAAACAGTGAAATTTGTGAAATATACCCTTCTCCATCTGGCTTTCTGTCTGGTTACCCAAGGGCAGTATGACCTACTCTGTCTTTTAAATACAATAAATTCATGTTAAAAGCATGCAAAGCTTAGCAGATTGGTCCTTTCTACTGAGATACCCTACTTTCTGAAATACTTTCTTTCCAAAATTTCATTTAACTGTCATTCTTGATAGGCTTTCCTTATATATGTGAAAAGGTTAAGGAGGTATTCAAAACAATCTGTATAAATACAAGGAGAGAGAACTTTTGTTGCTGTAATAATTTAGAAAAATCTACAACTCATGCTATGACAGATTCTAAACTGCAAAGTGTGTAGAATTTTGCAGCTTGATGCCAATAATGAAGTACCTAGCAATGTAGGCATCTCTTAGTTCCTCCAAACCTAGAAAATTGCCTGGGTAATGCAAGCAGGGAGAATTCTGCTTTTGCAGGCTCTTCTCTCTTGGTAGAAAATCCTCCAAGGAAATTTCTATGGGTTATATAACATACGTTTAGAAAAATCACATGGAAGAGAAAGTGGCAGTACAGACTCACACATCCAAACCATTTAATTTTTGGTCTATCAATGATGATGGTGATATCATCCTATTGTCATTCAGTGATAATAATGTCTTTTTAGTAAAACAGAGAGCAAAAGTCTGGTTCTGTGAGGATCAAGATTGATAAAACAAAGCAAGAAACTCTGAGGACTAGTCTACGTGAAGAAATGTTAATAATTCTCATAATGTTGCACAGTAAAGCTTAATCAGTATGCATCAGTACAGCAACATGATAACCCCTGTAGCTTAAGTGCTAACACTGAATCACAAACACAGTTTAGTGGAAAAGTATTTTAGGCTAGACCTATTAAAAAAGAAAAATAATTGAGCAAATGTATTTATTCTTACCTGAGCCTTCATCATTATCACTGAAATCTGTAATGTGTTCTAGATTTCACTAGAAATAATTTTTTCAAGTAATAGTTTTGCAACACAAAGTTGTCTATTACTGAAACAAAATGTATACAGTTTAACTTTGATGAATGTATACAGAATCCTGAAGATTTTTGTTAGCTGTTACTTACTTGATAAATGACCCAGAACATGCTTACTCCAGTGTATGTTTATCTAAGAGTGCACTAATCCTGTGCTGAAATATGATTACCCTTTCGATACGCTCTAGTTGTTCATTGCCTTCCTGTCTCTAATAAAGTGCTTTCACATCCCAGCCTTTCAATAAGCTGTACTAAAGGGACCAGACACTCTTCTGGGCAGGCTCCGTTTGATAAATGATCATGTCATGCTATCACTTTGAGGTCTGCTACAAAATACTGACGAGCAAATTATATTCCAATGGGGAGGGAGGGAGAGGGGGAAGGGCAAGCGCCTGAGTAGGCAGCTGTAGTGCTGGCAATTTCTTACCAATTAACGATGGTCAGTTAAGAATTGGTATCTGACTAGTATGCTCCATTTTTTATCGGAAACGTCTAGTCCAACTGCCCCGATACATCTAGAGACAGCAATTTGTCACCATTTTGATTACCTGTCATAATCTATTTGAGAAAATCTATAATTTTTCTCTTGTTCCCGACTCAATTCTGAAGCGAATGAATTCATCTTTTGTGATATCCTCTTGTCATAATCAATACCGAGCAGAGGTTGAATAAATTAAAGACTTGTGAAATACAGATTTTTACAGGTATTTCTAGATGTATTTTCTCTATCTATCCAAACACACAAGTCATAATGTTCTCAAAACTAATTTAATTAATAAATAAATTATATTCTGGCTTTTTGCAAACAGGAATAGTTGTGGGGTTTTTTTTTTAATAGATATAGTGTTTTTAAAAAATTCCCTTAGTATTCCAACCCAAATACACTGCAGTCTAGAAGACCTGGTGATCCTGACTAAAGTGAAAAGGATAAATAAATCAAGTAGCAAGCAATAGAAAATAAAGAAATGCCAATTCTATTAAAATCAATTATGTTCTTGATAACTGACCTAAGACACGCTTTTTGCATGTGGTAGCTAGTCATAGTTATTTTGCATTAATTAAGAAAATTTACTTGATTTACTTCGGTCTACTGTTCAGACTGCATTACATAAACTTCAGTCATGTGAAACAAGGTCATATGCCCTGATGTCTGTTAGTTATGGTAATAAAGCCCTGAATTGGCCAGAAGCTTAAGCAATTGAATTTACTATTCCTAATTTTCAACTACTCTGAAATCAAGGGGGCATAGTTGAAAAACAAGAGAATATGGGTTTTCATAATAAAGTGAAAAAAGTGAGAAAAATGTTTAGGTATAAAATAATTATACTAAATACACAAATGTGTGAAAAGTCTACATAAGAAGATTGCATTTTGTGCATTTCTTATGCCCTTCATGTTTTCCTCCTTTAAAAAGACTCCATGTTATTCCTGCAGCCATCTACCTCTGCTGCACAGGTCACTGCTGTTGACCAGCCCTACTTGGATGCGGATGACTCCTCTCCAGCTTCTCTTCCCACTGGGTGCAGCACAGCTGGGTACAGAGCTCTCTGACACTTCCCTGTCATGCAGCACTGCCATGATCTCTGATCAATGCCAGACATTCCCAGGGATGTTCTCAATGGCAGCGATGGGACAGCAGGAATGGGAAAACAGTGGATGCAGAGCTTTTGGCATGAGAAACAGGTACACATCAGAGTTTTGATAACAGAGGGGCAAGAGGGAGGAGAGTGGAGGCAGCCTGTGTGGGAGTGAAAGAGCCTTTGCTCTGTGTGACAAGTTCAGCCCACAAAACCAATGAAGTGCATAGAACTGTACACCCCTCAAATCCTTTCAGCCTTCACAGTTGTAGAATAATGCAAGCCATGGAATCATGAAATTCGGGGTTGCAAAAATATTGAAACATACTCAGAATTTCCCTCAGCTATTTTTTTTGAACAGTCAGTGGCTGTATAAGACTGTTCTCTTGCTAGATGCCTACTGTGAACTAAAGACTTACATTACACAGAGCTAAAACTGACTTTTTAAAAAATACTTTGCATGGCTTAATGCTTTTTTTCAACAGTTTGGTCTTTATTTCTTTAAGAATTTATATTAGTGATAAGTAGAGCCCACTCAAATGTGATCTCTTAAAACACAGTAATTGTTTTAATTAAAGCTGGATATCCACGTGCGTTACACTGTATGGAAAATACATTTGATATGTTCATTAGTTTTACAGGTCTGCAAACATATGAAAAGAAATATCCTCTCTGTTCCATATGTTTCAAAACTTGGAGATTGTTTAGAAAACACACAGGACAGTAATTTTGAAAATATACCAGAGCTTGATAGTGTAACTGACAGCAGCAGCAAACTCAAATGCTAACCACATAATTTTTCAAAAGCTGTGACCATATAACATAGAAATCTACATGTCTAGTTGATTTGGGCAAATTTAACTCTGATCTTCCTGATGATTAAATAATGAAATTTAATAATGATTAAATAACACATACACAGTTACTGAATAGCGCAGTCTTCTTGACCTCTCCTTATTCTGTTTCAGAGCATACCGTTTTTCCCTCTGAGATACTGAAAACACTGTCTCCAAACTGGCATCCTCATTCTTAAAATTAATTGGTTCTTTGCCTAAAACAATCTTCTTCTAAGATCATCACAACTGAAGTATATTTATTTATACAAAAGAAAGAGCCAATTAAAAATATTTGTAATATGTTTTATTTAGAAAAGGAATCCTTTTCAAAAGGGAAGCTTTGGAGAAACTGTCCATTTGAAAAAGCTTACTGTTATTTTGATACAATGTGGTTTTAATTACTCAGCAAAAACTTACACAAATTGTATTTTGACGTGAATTCAATCACAACTGCCAGCCAGAAACACAGGTTAAAATACAAAGCATTAATAGTTCTCTAGTAAAACAGAAATGCACCATTCCACATTTAATATTAAAGTATAGAAAATAAAGTCCAAATAAAGTATATTGACCTAGATTATTTATAGGTTATGCACACCAAATACTGCAATCTCCTCATTAGTAAACAGAACTGCCAAATTCTGTTACATTCTGTTAAAAATATATTAAGTATTCTAAGAAGTAATACGAACAATTTTTTAAATAATTACTAACCAATGAAAGTTAACTTCTCTAAGGAAATGGAATGTAGAAATAGTAATGAAAGAGCTTATTTTAATCAAGGCTTTGTCTTCGTGATTTGGGTTACTATCTAAGCCAATTCATTTTAGTATTAATTAATAAAAATATAAATTTTTATATCTTACATTAATGCTTCTCCATTTTTAATCTCAATAAGATTTCTGGATAAGAAGAAACAGCATCGCTTGACAAGTCAAAGGTTCAGTAACAGCAGAAGTAAAATTTATTTTTACTCTTATATTTAGTGATAAAGATGAATGTGACTAATTTCTTATCACCCATACTTAATATAACAAAGATTTATTTTAATACCT
The DNA here is from genome assembly GCF_001715985.3 of Manacus vitellinus. NCBI lineage: Eukaryota > Metazoa > Chordata > Aves > Passeriformes > Pipridae > Manacus > Manacus vitellinus. The sequence goes on along the minus strand of NW_021939396.1, from coordinate 33,899,159 downwards.
TCATATGTTGAAGTCGATTGTCAACTGCTTTAAGATAAGAAAGATTTTCCAAAACTGCCAGATCCTCTAATTCATCAATGTTGTTATTGCTGATATTCAATACAGATAAAGATTTCTGAAGAACGAAAAGCAGAAAAAGAAATATTTTTTTAAGTCATATGTGAGTCAAGTTGTACATTCTCACAGAAAAGTATTGTAAAGGATGAACAAGCATATGAAGCAGAAACATGCAAACACAACTATCACACACCTCACAGAGTGTTTTATGTTGGCTATCTTGTTGTAAAACGCAATTTATTTTGGTTTTGAAATCAAACCAAAGTAAGATTATTTCTCAATTATTTCAGGAATTCTCAGTAAATACTGAATGCTTGTTATACTTTAAACATGTTCAAATGGTTTCCAGAGTTCTGCAAGTGCTGCTAACTCTATTTTTGAAGTATGACACAGACATGGAAATCGACTGCATTTTATAGAATTAATGGTTTGGGTTGAAAGGGACCTTAAAGATCTGGTACAATCCCCCTGCCATAAGCAGAGCCACCTGCCACTAGATCAGGTTGCCCAGGGCCCCATCCAACTAGGCCTTGCATATTTCCAGTGATGGAGCATCCACAACTTCTCTGGGCAACTTGTTCCAGTGCCTCACCACCCTCACAGTAAAGAATTTCTTCCTAATGTGTAATCTAAACCCACCCTCAATCAGTTTAAGACCATTATCCTGTGTCCTATCACTACATGCCCTTGTAAAAAGCCCCTCTCCAGCTTTTCATAAGCCCCCTTCAGGTACTGGAAGGCTTCTACAAGGTGTCCCCAGATCCTTCTTGTCTCCAGGCTGAAGAACCCCAACTTTCTCAGCGTGTCTTCACAGTTGCCCAGCCCTTCGATCCTTTCTGTGGCTCTCCTCTGGACTTGCTCCAACAGGTCCATGTCCTTCTTATGTTGGGGGCCACAAGACTGCACATGAATTGCATAGAGCTGAAGCTTGTATCTGATACCCACATAGGCTCATTTAACACCTGGACTACACTGTTTTTCTTTCAGGCTTGATCCTACAAACTCTTGGGCATACATATTTCTGATCCTTAACTTTCTTTGGAACAATAGAGAGTCACATAATGCACTTTGCCTTTTGTAACAAGCAATAGTTACAGATATCTTTACATTTTAGATAAAAACAAAATGTGTTTCAGGTGTTTATCCCAGGACATATTAAATTAGGCTTCACATAAAAGAAAGAAGAAGTTTATACCTCTAGGAAATGAAAAGGGACACCTAATACAGTTAGTTTACAATTATACAAGGTATGGGACTTACCATTAGTTGGAAAATCTCTATTTCAGCAGCGTATACAGGAAAATAACCCCCTTCAAAAATCTGACCAAGATCTACACTGCAGACAGAAATTACCAGTATCATCCTGATACACCCAGTTCATAAACCTAATCTCCTCAGATTCATGACATTGTCATCATCAAAACATTTGCTTGTGGTACAAAGAGAGCTATATGGCCTCATGCTCTTGGCTCTTTCATCTCTGACAGCATTAAGAGCCAGAAAAAGACAGAAGAAGATGAAGTAAAAAGTGATGTCTTAAAAAGGGTCTAAACACTTAGCATTCAGAGGATAAAATAGAATTCTTCTACATTTAGCCTCCACAAAGATGTTACATGGTCAAGAATGCAAAGTGTTTCCTAGAAAACAAAACAAAACCCACACCAAAAGGCCTTAAGTAAAAGCCATAAAGAACAAAATGCAAGTGACTAGGCCAGGATGTTGAAAAACATGGATGAGTTCATTATAAATTATTATCCTGGGAGGATTATTGCTATATAATCCCCCTCTTCTTTGACAATTTCTCCAATGTAGTACAAGTGCTCTCACAGTAATGGCTCATTTCTATGAAAGAAAAACTACAATACATGTCTTGGATCATTTAATCTCAAAAGAGAAGAAATTAGAGCTAGGCCAAATGTTTATGATATACATGTGAACAAAAAAACTCACTTTTCAGTGAGTTCTTTATCTTCACAAAAAATGCTCATTGAGTACTGACTACACTTTGGGAAATAGAGCAAGGGGAGTTTTTTTTAGTATAGAACTACATCCATTAGCAACTAAAGCCTCCTCTTTAACCTCTTCAACTGTACATTTTATGTTTTCTGAGCAACTAAGATATTGAAAGACAACTTCAAAAGCTGACTTTCCTGAAATCATGACATACCACAATATAGAAAAACTGCAGAACTAAAACAGAATGCTTTTGATATGTTGTTCTTATTATCCAGGAAAAAAAAGCTGTTTGAGCTTTTTTCCCATTACATTCTCGAGAGGAGTACAAAAGGCAGTAAATAAAATGTGTAACAATCAAATCGGAGAAATACCAACAAACCAATTCACTACAAACTAAATAGACTAAGAAAACTAAGAGTGATAAATTCCTATCCCTTTTTTAGTTTATTCACATTCTGTTAATATAGGGTATCTATATACTTCCTTATTTCCTCTTTCTATTTTCATTTTCATCCTTCATAATAAAAAAACGAAGAAGTAGAATCTGCTGGACCACTGGCTTTTATGAGAATTGGTGTGGGATCTCCTTGTTAGAACTTGAAAGAATGCCACCAATTGGCAGAAAAGGAAAACACAGAGTGATCAAGTCCTAATCAGTTCTTCTGAAAATACTGATCCACTGATTAATGGCTCATTGAAATTCTCAAAATGTACTTACTGCCAGGGACCTAAGAGATACCGGATCAAACAGAAGCTTTTCACCAACAGGGAGATGTTGACTTTCAATATGTAGCTCCCTTATTTCTCCTATTTTATCCAAACCTTCTACTACAGTGATGTAATTGCCTCCCAAATACCTGCAGAATAAAACCCAAAATAGATTTAATACCCTTTGAAAGTAAGAGCAAACACAACGCTTCAATATATTAAGAAAAATATTTTTAAAGTATTATTGAATAATACTTGGAAATTAGAAAAGGAAAGAACCTAGCATATGAGTAGAACATTCAGTTAACTGATCCAAGGGTTTTTTTAGCAGTTTTATCTATTGCTATTATTATTATTATTGATCGAAAAAATAAAATCATTTAAATGCAAATATATATGTAAAGATGGTATGTCATTACTTACAACACAGAACACTTAATAAAAAAATAATAAGCAGTTACTTTTATTTGAAAAGCAGAATTCAAGAACTAAAAGGATCTTAACAGCTACATAATTTTTTTAAAATTTCTTAGTGAAATAACTATTGTTTTTACTAGTAAAACAAATACATTATTTTCAACTTACAGTTTTTCAAGCTTTTTCAGTGATGAGAGATTTTCTATACTTGAAATACAATTGTTCTGAAGGTAAAGGTGTGTTATATTTGAAGCAAAGTCCAAGTTCTGGATTTGGCTGATTTGGTTATCATATAAATATAGAACCTTTAGATTTTTACAGAAAGAGAGGACACCCTGAAATAAACAATTAGAAATTAATGCTACATAATGTTCACTCAATGCCTGCTTTGGGAAGCTTTTGATTGTTCTTATATTTAAGTTCTGTTGCACGAGTTATAAATTTTCACCTTTAACAAACATTTTTAAACATTATTTTTCCTGGAAAAACTGAGTTAGTGTCAGCAATCATCAGCCTTAAGACTGAAATTTGTCATTACTTTTCTGCCATACAGAAGCTGAGGACTACAGACATAAAGGTACACCACATCCTGTGTGATTTCATTACCTTCCCTGCCTTCATAAGGTGCATTTCAGAAAAGCATAGTTGTTAGTGTAGTTGTCTCCATCAAACCTCATTGATGTAATGGAAACCAGTTCTTGGCAAAGGAATACTGATTGATACAGAAACCTTGTATTTCAATGTATTTTGATATGTTTCTGAGCCTGAGTTTGCACTCAAATGTTGAGTGTCTTTGAATGTATTCCTATTAAACAACTAAAAGGTCACACCTTTTATGAAGGTTTCTGTAAAACTTCACTGTGGCATCTGATGAGCCAGTCCTCATCAAATTATCTGATTCAATTAGTAACTTGCTGTGGCTATCCACATTCCTAAGAGCGAGCTGAACAAACCCATTTGCTTGCAGGGATCTGTTCATACAGAACAAGTGATTTCTTCTTGACTGAAATCACACTTTCAAAGCAGAAATTCACGATACACAACAATGCAGTTGTTCAGGGTTCAGCAGTTTCAAAATGTACTCAGTATCTTGAGGCGATTTGAATTAACTCGGGACCTGTATAAATTTCCTATTATTAAACTCAGAGGAAGGAAGACTGGGTTGAGTTTGTAGGTTTAGTCTTCGAAAATGAAAAGTTCATGGGTTATTTTTTAAATGAGTAATCCCTAGGGAGCAATTAAAAAAAAAAAAAGACAGATTTTTAACCTGACTAATTTGAAAAAGCCACTACACCAGTTCAAATTTGTTAACCTCAGTCAGGTTATATCCTGTTCCTGAATTTCCCTTTCCTTTCTCAGACTTCCTCTGAAATCTAAGGAATAAATCACAGATAGATTGAAAAGATTGTGCTATGAGTTAACAACTCTGTAAAATTCCCAAGACTACAAAAATAATGGTGTTAACAAAAATAAGTGTTGTGCTTAATAGTATGTAATATCATTACTGCTTTCTTTAACAGAAAATCTGATCTGCAAAATTACTAGTTCCTTACATCTTTTCTATTCCACAGATCATTTTTTATAAAGGTAATCATCAATAAATAGCAATTGTACAAAATAATCAAAGTAGTAAATTGCTTCTTTTTTTTTGCTTAAGAACTGCATATTTATATAATATTTCTGTGAAATACTGCAAAAAATACTTCACTTTAACACTTCATCTCTCTTGTGTAATTGCTTTAGTGGATTTCTATTTTAATTAATTAATGGCAAAAACAGTGAACTGATAATATATATTTATGCAGTTTCAAGTAAGTAAAATACTTCAGCAAGACTTGCCACATAAAGAAACAAGTGTCATGTTGATAATAAGAACCCCTGCAGACTGTTGGAGTTACAGTCACTTTGATGTTTTATATTAAAAGTTACAGCTAAAAGTTTATTTTCACATTTCAAATGTCATGCATTTCATGTTTCAACATGTTACATATAAGTAGTGTTCCACACAGTAGGAGCAGTGAATGCTGAAGCATGCTCCCAAACAGATGCATTATTAAAGCCTAACTGAAAGCCAATAGAAGTGTTAAAACATACTATAGCTGCTATAAAATGGAAACTTGGCTTTGTTTTTTTGTCTCCCCAGCTATAACCAACTCAGCATAACAGTAACTACAAAACATTTCAGTAGCCAGGTTAAAAGGAATGAAAAATAAATCTTACAATTGTGTCTATATTTTTATCTGACAAATTCAGATGAGTTATTTTTTGCAGATACTGTCCAAAGTCGTCTTCATTGCGACTCTTGTGACCAACATTTTTAGCAACGAGGTCCAGTGTTAGTCGAACCATAGTTCTGTAACAGGTCAAGCTGCTCTACTGCTTCTTCTAAGACGTGGTCTTACAAGTTGTTTTACAAAATGCCTTAAAAACAAAAAAGGAAGATGGTTTACTACTTGTATCCCAGATCTTCAACAAAGCTTACATGTGTACTTCAAATCTGATGTTTCCTCACCCATTCCCTTTTTGCTTACAGTGACACATTTTTTGTACACACTTTGCTGCTGTAGAAATCTACCCCTTTTTTTGCTGACAATTTTTCAAACTTTTGGTGGGTTAAAAAGCATTTAATATACATTGTTATATTTGATTGGTTGTTTCAGTTTGCTTAAGTTTACTTAAGAAATATGTAAGTAGCTAATTAATGGAAGCTCATAACCTAATTATTTGTCAGAAAATACAAGACTCTCTATAGCAGGTTTTAAGGCTGTGAGAGGTGATATTATGCTACAATACTCTTTACACATCTGCACAGCACTTTAGTCATGCACACAACTGCACGTGCATTTGTTCTACACAGTGAAAAACTGAGTTTTTCCACACCATAAAGGCTCTTATAACAACAACAACTTTTTTTTTTTTTCATATTTTGTCTATGGTTCCAAGTGAGCTTATAAATCAGGGCATAGAGGAGAGAGAAGGCGGCAATATACTAATATTGAACTGGATGCAGAAACAGCCTGGGGATAAAAATACCCTAACAAATATAAGTTAATAACTCAGAAGAAAAACGTTGCCTTTTTAGCCAGTACATAATCCAATGTACATTATATATTTTAGCCAATACACGACACCCTACATCAGTGTATTAGAAGAAACGAGGAGACGGCAAAAAACATGCCAATCCCAAAAAGCATCCCAGTGCTAAACCTCATGCAGCCACATAAGTCAAGGGACGGAGAATCCTCCTTGCCAATATTACATTTAGAAGAAACTGAGGGAAAGCCGAGATTGAAGCTGCAAAGGCAGAAAAACTTCCTTGCTTACTAAACAAAGCTGAAGCTCAGCAGCTCCCCTTTATCCACGCGGGTTTTGCTTTTTACTTTTATTTTAAAAGGAGCTGAAGGAAAGCTGAGAGGACATTGTGGGGTTGCTTGTTTTTTTTACTGAGAAAAGTGTTTCTTTCTTGCTTTTTAAATAAAAAATACCTTTCAGAGCCCTTTCTTAGACCTCCTTCCAAACCCAGCAGTAACAACAGAGGGAAAGGCAGGCAGGTTTCCCTCCCTCGGTCCCCCAGCTCCTGCCTACCTACAGCCGTGCGATTTCACACCGCTCTCCCCGTCCCGTCCCCACCACCAACCGCCTCCCAGCTCGGCCGGCGGGAAGGCGGCCTTGATGGCAGGTGGGGGACGGGATCTCCTCCAGCCGTCCGTCCCAGGAGGAAACGCTCCCGGCCCGGGACGGCGGCAGGCGAGGAAGCCAGGCGCTTGGCCCCTGGTTGCCACGACAACCGCACGCCAACGGCCGAGGGGGCGGGGCGCTCCCCCAACGGCCGCGGCGCGCGCCCTCCCTGCCCAATCAGCGCCGACAAAGAGGGAGCAGGGGCGGGGTTTTTTGCGCCTGCGCAGTCGATGCCCTCGGGCCGGTGGTTTTCTGTGGTGGCCGTGTACGTAGAAGCACGGAATATCCCGAGTTGGAAGGGAGCCACAAGGATCATCAAAGCTCAGCTCCTGGCGCTGCGCAGATTACACCAAGAATCCCACCATGTGCCTGAGAGCATAGTCCAGACGCTTCTTGAGCTCTGTCAGGCTTGGTTCCGTGACCACTTCCCTGGGGAGCCTGTTCTAGTACCCAACCACCCTCTCTGGATGAAGTACCTTTACTGACCTAAAACTCACCTGACACAACTTCATGCCATTCCCTCTGGTCCTGTCATCGCCAGAGAGGAGAGATCAGTGCCTGCCTCTCTGCTTCCCCTTGCAAGGAAGCTGTAGGCTCTTAGGAGGTCTCCTCTCAGTTTCCTCCAAGCTAAACAAGTGACCTCAGCCGCTCCTCATAAGGCTTCCCCTCCAGACCCTTCATCCTCACGGCCCTCCTTTGGATGCTCTCTAACAGCTTCATGTCTTTTTTATATTGTGGTGCCCAAGCCTGCACACAGTACTCTAGCAAAATGTGAAATATGTAAGAATTTTCTTAAGAAAGAATGTTCTTTCATGTTTGATATTTGTATACTTTCAAGCCTAATCAACAAGAAGGGAGATTTAATCTGTGAAACGGCAGCTAACAAGCAAGCTCTAAGTGATGTCTATGTGTTAGAAAAACAGATCACTTGTTGGTAGAATTAGCTTGTTAAAGTTTAGGGCTTGACATGCTTCAGTGATCTCATACCTAGAGGGAGGCTAACAAGACTTGAAAAAAAGGATGTCCAATGATAGTGGATGCAAAGAATGCAGAATTTATGACCCATGAAGACATCTGGTCGAACTCCCAAGATAAGGAAGAAACTAATAAACCCAGCTCAGCAATTGTGCTGAAATCAGTTCCAAATGGGTAAAAGATAATTCCGACAGGAGGAGGTCCACAACCACCGACTCAGAGACCACTGACCCAAGAAGCCTACCGACCCAAAAGAAGGGAAAGACTGGTCATGCGGACTTACTAGCATGAAAAGTGAGAGAATCATTAACTAGTAGATGACAGAACTAATTAATAAGAGAATTTTGTAACTTGTAGCCAAAAAACACTAATTCCTTTGTTTGCTAAAATGTATGACTAGTAAAAAGTTTTGATAGTTCATGTGCTTGATTTGTGGAATTCCACTGGGCATCCAGGCTTGGGCAACTCTGAAATAAATAATCAATGTCTCTCTTCAATGTGTAATTCTTGACTTGTTGCATACCAGGTGACAAATCAGAATTTTGTGGACAACAGCACTCGAGGTGAGCCTGCACCAGTATGGAGCAGAGTGGGACAATCTCCCTTGACCAGCTGGTGATGCTTTGCCTGATGCCCCCCAGGACACAGTTGGCCCTTCTGGCTGCCAGAGCACTGCTGACTCATATTCCTCTTGCCCTTGACCAGGACCCCCAGGGCCTTTTCCATGGAGCTGCTGTGCAGCCTCTCACTCACCAGTCTGTACATACATCCAGGGTTGCCCCATCCCAGGTGCAGAATCCGGCACTTGGTCTTGTTAAACTTCATGCAGTTGGTGATTGCCCATTTCTCTAATTTGTTGAAGTCTCTCTGCAGGGCCTCCTTGCCTTCAATGGAGTCAACAGCTTCTCCCGGTTTTATATTGTCTTGCAAACCTGTTCCCCTGGTTGTGTGCCCTTGTGTACCCACAGTGGTTGCCCGGGCAGGGCACTGCCTGTTGCTTCTTGCCCTGCAGTCAGGAGCCTGAGACAGGAGTGTTGCTGTGCCACAGGCTGGGGGCACAGGCTTGCCCTGCAGGGAGGGCAGCCCCTCACTGGGCTGGAGTCTGTCAGGCCACCTGAGCAGTCTGTAGGCAAGGAATTCCAGTGGAAGGTGTCCCTGCCCATGGCAGAGTGGGTTGGAACTAGTTGATCTTTAAGGTCACTTCCAACCCAAACCATTGTAGGATTCTAGGCTTCTAGGATTCTATGAATTTCCTGGAAGAAAACTTTGAAACCTTCTAATGCAAATTTTCTTTGAACAACTTCCCCCTTTCCTCGCTACAAAGAGCTCATTGTCTTATTAATGTCTTAATGATGCTATGTGTTTTTAAATTTTCTTTAGAAGGTTTTACATCTGGTGTTGCCCTTCTTCCTGCTTGCCAGGCCTTTCTTTTGCAAATATGAATTACTGGCAAAACCAAAATCATTTCCCTCGTGCTTGAATTGGAATGGTTAATAGTTTAATAAATTGAGTGGATACTGTATTTAGCAGCAAAATGCTACCAAAACCCCCCATGTTAGCAAATGTTTAATAAATTTTTCCTGTGATGAAACATTATTCCAAATTGCTGCTGGTTGTGGGTTTTGGTTTAGGTTTTTTTGATCAATTATATCACACTTTTTAGTGCCTTAAAAAACCAGTTAATTAAGTGGAAGAAGTGGCTGATACACCAGTGGATCATGCTGCCATCCGGAGGGACCTCAACAGGCTGGAGAAATGGGCCAAGAGGAGCCCAAAAAGTTCACCAAGAGTAAGTGCAAAGCCCAGCCCCTGGGAAGGAAGAGCCCTGGGCAGCAGCACAGGCTGGGGGTGATCAGCTGGAAAGCAGCTCTGCAGAAAAGGATGTGGGGGTCCTGGTGGACACCAAACTGAACGTGAGCCACCAATGTGGCAGCAAAGAAAGCATATGGTATCCTGGGCTCCACTAGAGGAGTACTGCCAGGTGTGGAAGAAGGTGATCCTGCCCTTTTTATTCAGCACTGATGAGGCCACACCTGGAGTGCTGGTGTCCAGCTCTGTGCTCTTCAGTACAAGAGAGAGAGACATGGGCATACTGGAGAGAGATCAGCTAAGGGCCACTAAGATGATGAAGCGACTGGAGCATCTCTCTTTTGAGGAGTAGCTGAGAGAGCTGGGACTATCCAGCCTGGAGAAGAGAAGGCTCAGGGAGATTAATTCCGATGAAACTAAGATTAGGAGTTTATTTCTCATACAGGAAAAATGACACAAAATGTTGCTATGAGCAATCATGTTCTTGCTTTGACCTTTGTTAGAAATGCAGACAGAGTGCCACCTTTCCAACCTCACGTTTCCTATCTCCATCTCTCTGATGATTTGATGCCCTTACTTCTGTGGTGGAATCCAAACTGAGCACACCTTGGAGCTGCTTGTTCTGGGAAATGTTTCTGTAGAAAGGTATGTTAATGTTCTGAAAGTTAAATTTGGACTTCATTTGTTCTCCCTCCTGTGTACAAGATGGTTTCATCTCTTACTCTTTTTGTTGTTTTCACATTGACCTGTTTGGTGAACAAAATGGCGGACTCTGTCTTTAACTCCTGGCAGGGCTGTCTTCATGGTCCTGAGAGGACATTTTTAGACTACTTGCCAGCCCTCCTGGAGAGTCTACAGCAGAGAAAAGTTACATTGTCCTGCCTTGGCAGAGCCAGCCTGCCCAGATACCAACGGTCTAACCAATCAGCAGCGTGGAGGAGTCTCCCCAGATGCAAGCCGGCCAATGAGCGTCGACTGTGGGGTATTTAAGACTGTGCCCAGCATTGCCAGTAGAGAGTTTTTTGTTGGTGGTCTTTTGTTTTGGGGGTCCAAGACAGCCGGAATTCAGTTTTGTTTGGGCCCAGGACATGTGGTGTTCAAAATCCAGTCCACCAGGTTCCAGTGTTCCAGTCTGCTCCGGTCTTGGCCCCACTCCTTGCTCTATCGCGCCATCCTCCATCTCGCCTGCCTCCGTTCCACCTCTCCTGCTTGCCTCCAGCTTGGTCGGGTTCAACTCAGGGTCCAGTGTTGGCTGCTGACCTCCATGGCTGCTTTCGTCCATCTCACCTGCCTGCTGCCGTCCCACCTACCCATCCACCCTGCTCACCACCTGCCTCTGTTCGATGGTTCCTCTGCTGACTGTCTGAGGCTGTGTGCACCCGGTTTCTTCCCTCACTGGTGGTGGCAATCATTTTGTAATTTAATTTTGTAGCTTTTCCCTTTCCTTATTTTCCCCCTTCTCCTCCCCCCTTCCCTCATTTTTACCATTTATAAAAATAAAGTTCATTTTCTGTTTGAGACCTTAACATTTGGATTTAGTGCCTTAATCTCATCTTCGTAGTAGCCATTTAAAGAACCTCATCGCAGCCACTAACTAGACTGTAACATCGTGGCAGTAGATTTTTTTAGATGTCTAGGCCTGTCAGTCATTTGACTGAAAGGCAGAAAAAAGCCATGAGAAGTTTCAGAGGGAGCAGTTATTAAATAAGATTTGAAATAAGATTCTGTCATTTGGTGGCACAGAATATTAAACAATCATTTGTGTACTCTCCAGGATGGCAGTAACCTGGTGGAGTACAAAAGTCCTTGTCTTCAAAGAAGCTTTTGGAAATACATGTGTAAAATCATTGATGGCTGTATTTCTTACAGTTCCAGGTTGGAACACTGAACTGAAATTTACTTCCAACATCTCAAGAGCTTCCCTTGCATAAGCACTACCACGCATTTTGCATAGAATGATTTCTGCATATATGGATTTTGAATAGGGGTATGTCATATAATGGATAAGACAAATCTTTAGAAGATACACCTCTAATTGTCCATCATTAAATTCAAACCTAACAATTTCTGACAAACTGTTTCAGGGTTATGTTTCAAATATTTTATTTGGTCAGACTTTTTCCCAAGCCATCTCTTGTCTTCCTCTTTTGTGGCTAGACAGCAATATAAAATGGAATCAACACAATTGTAGAATCATAGAATATACTGAGTTGGAAAGGACCTGAAAGAATCATTGAGCCAAACATCCTGGCCCCTGCACAGGACAATCCCAAAAATCATAGAATGTGTCTGAGAGTGTTGCTTCAGTATAGTTGTTTTAATATGTAAAATATGTCTGAAACAACTTTTTCAACGAATTTCAATTTGGGTTTTATGTTTTCCAAGGTAGCCAATACGAGATTCTCAAAAACATTGGGCAGAGCAAATATGAGGATGGAGTTTGTGATCAGTTCATCACACATTGACTGTCTTGCCTTCCTTCTTAGGCGAGGACTCTTCACTCTTGCCTGCTCCAGCATGGGGTCCTTTCCACAGGAGACAGTCCTCCATGAAATTCTGCAATGTGGGTCCTTCCCATGGGCTGCAGTTCTTCCCAAACTGCTCCAGCATGGGTCCATTCCATGGGGTGCAGTCCTTCAGGAACAGACTACGCCAGCATGAGTCCCCTGTGAGGTCACAAGTCCTGCCAGCAAACCTGCTCCAGTGTGCACTCCTCTCTCCACAGATCTGCAGGTCCTGCCAGGAACCTCCTCCAGCATGGGCTTCCCACAGGGTCACAGCCTCTTTTGGGCATATCCAAGGGCTGCAGGTGGATATTTGCTCCACCATGGACCTCCATGGGCTACAGGGGGACAGCCTGCCTCACCATAATCTTTTGCATGGACTGCAAGGGAATCTGTGCCCCAGTGCCTGGAGCATGTCCTCATTCTTCACTGACCTGGGGGTCAGCAGAGTTGTTTCTCTCATATATTCTCACTCCTTTCTCCCGACTGCTGGTGTTGCACAAGTTTTTCCCACCCGTTTCTTAAATATGGTATCCTGACGTGCCACCACCATCACTGATGGGCTCAGCCTTGGCCCATGGTGGTTCTGTCTTGGAGCTGGCTGGTGTTGGCTCTATCGGACATAGGGGGAACTTCTCACAGAAGCCATCCCTGTATCCTGCCCCACATTACATGTCCTGCTGGATGGGTCTGTCCTCTGAAGGTGTCATGGCTTTGGCTGCCCAGGGCAGCTGTGAGCTGCTGAGCTGGGGTGGGCTCTGGCACCTGTGACGTCACAGGGTACGAGTCACAGTTGGGGTGGTTATCAGGGCCTGGCCACGAGCAGTCAGGGGGAGGTTGGGCTGGACAAGGGCTGGGCCAGAAACGTGGCCCCTGCAGGGTGGATTGTCACCCTGCACTGAGGGCTCAGCCACCTGCCAGGAGCCTCAGCCCCTCTCCTGTCTGCACTCAGCTCCATGCAGCTCCTATCCCTGCTCCTCTCACTGCCAGCTCCCTCCTTCCCAGCCCACTTGACCACTTCTCTCCCTCCTCCTGCAGGCCATGGCTGCCCGAATGTTCCTCTCTGTGGTGCGACACATCCTCATCCAGCGCCTGCAGGTGGTCGGTGATGAGCTGGATGAGGCCACACGCGAGCGCATGCAGCAGCGTGCAGAGATGCTGAACCAGGAGATGACTCGTCTGCTGCAGGAGATGGAGCAGAATGACATGGCCCAGAGACACCTGCTGGGTGACACCAGAGACACCATCTGGCAGTGCTGGGCTGTAGCCCTTGTTGTGCTCTTGGGGCTGTGGTGGTGGCTCCGATTTTTGAGAAATCATCATAGAATTGTAGAATCCTAGAATGGTTTGATTGAAGGGGCCTTAAAGATCATCTAGTTCCAAGCCCCCTGCCATGAGCAGGGACACCTTTCACTAGACCAGGTTGCTCAATGCCTCATCCAACCTGGCCTTGAACGCTTCCAGGGATGGGGCTTCCACAACTTTTCTGGGCAACCTGTTCCAGTGCCTCACCATCCTCACAGTAAAGAGTTTCTTCCTAATGGCTAATCTAAATATACCTTCCTTCTTAAAGCCATTCCCCTTTTTCCTATGACTACAAGCCCTTGTAAATAGTCCCTCTCCATCTTTCTTGTAGCCCCTTTAAGTACTGGATGGCTGCTATAAGGTCTCCTCAGAGCCTTCTTGTCTTGGTTTAAAGACAATGTATGCTAGGAGGCGGGACCTCTGATGGAATAGAAACCCCTCCCTCCCAGACTTACTGTAAATTTTAAAATTATGAGACTTTCAAGCAAAGAATAGAAACGAGTAAGAGTTTTTACTGAAAAAACGGAGAATAGGAAACAAACAGAACAAAACAACAACCAAATACAGAGAAAATGTCACCCAAAAGACACTCTTATGCCTCCACACTGCAGAGGCAACAATGGAGTCCCAGTGCAGGCACATGGTCCCGGAGGCAGGAAACCGGCGCAGGGCAGCAGGCAGGGAAAAACATGTTGCAACTCTGGATGCTGCAGCGCAGGCAGATGCCACAGTCTTGATTGGTGGAAATGGCTGCTGCTCTGGAGGCAGCAGCAGGCAAGCTCCATGTGGGTGGTGGGACTCACCAGCTCTGGATGCTGCAGTGTGGGCGGGTGCCACGGTCTCGATCAGCGGAACCGGCTGCTGCTCTGGAGGTGGCAGCGGGCAAGGGATGGCACAGGCTCCATGCAGCAAGGGACGGCATGCAGTGGAAGGGGCTCTGGGGAGAGACAGCTCTGATGGGCATAGGCCTAGAGCGGCGCGGGATGTGCAAGGCAGGAGCATGAAACAGGTCTTCCCGTGGCTCCTGGCGGCTCCCTCCCAACAGCAGTCTCAGGACAAAGAGAGCGAAACTGGAACCCCTGGTTCCCCTTAATCCCCTTAGTTATTGTGGGACCTCTTTTTCCTGGGATCTCGTCTTCCCCCCGTCCGCTCCCCCCCCCCATCCCATGGCTGGTTCCCCAGGGGCAGCTGGACCGCACAGCGCTATTGGCAAGAGCCCCCCAAAACCCCATAGTCGCATGGGGACATTCAACAAGAGAATCTAAACTACAACTTCTCCAGGCTGAACAACACCAGCTCTCTCAGCCTGGCTTCATAGGAGAGGTGTTCTAGCCCTGTGATCAACTTAGTGGCCCTCCTCTGGATTTGTTCCGACAGTTCCATGTCTTTCTTGTGTTGGGGGCCCCAGACCTGGACACAGCACTCCAGGCAGGGTCTCATGAAAGTGGAGTAGAGAGGCAGAATCACCTCCCTCAACCTACTGGTCTCGCTGCTTTTGATGCAGCCCAGGACGTGGTTGACCTTCTGGACTGTGAGAGCACATTACCGAGATGTGTCAAGCTTCTTGTCTGTTCTCCGCCCAGTCTGTACTTGTGCTTGGGATTGCCCCAAGCCAGGTGCAGGACCTTGCCCTTGGCTTTGTTGAACTCCACAAAGTTCACCCAGGCCCACCTCTCAAACCTATCAAGGTCTCCCTGGATGGCATCCCTCCTATCCTGCATGCTGACCGCACCACTCAACTTCGTGTCATCGGCAAACTTGCTGAGGGTGCACTCGATTCGATCCCATTGTCCGTGTCACCAATGAAGATGTTAAACTGACTGGTCCAAATACTGATGCCTATGACTATGTAAAGCCCATTCAGCACTAACACTATAATAAATGAAATACAGATATAAACGTTTGGCTGCTGCATCTTCTATTCCTTAGCTAGCATTATTTTTAGACAAAAAAAGGTTACCATAAAACAAGAAGTTTAATATTGATGCTCACCACTTTAGTTTCTGAAATTGTACTGAGCACTAATTCATTTTGGATCAACAGATGATAGGAATCACCATATTCAGACCTTTAAGTGACAAATTATTGAAGTATCTATTAAAATGGAGAGCTAGCAGTATTATTGTCCTCCTATGCACACTTCACTTGTTTGCACACCAGTGTCTGCAAACCTGAATCCACCATTTCAAACTCCCATCTCATATCAACAAGGATATGTAGCATTTTGTTCCCACATCCTACGATACGTGGAGAAGAAAGAACAGGATTTTATTCTCCTTTGGATTGAAATTATTTAAGTTTCATTAGAGGGGGTAGGTTGCTTTTTTGTTTTACTTACATGCAGGATGTCATTAACCACAATGTCTTTTTTACAAATCCAAGAATGCTCACAGGTCACTGTGACTTCCCATGCACAGTACAGTAGTTCTACATTTATTTAGTAAAAATACTGAGTCCTCTGCAAAGGTGTGCTGTAAGTTCAGAACAGGAGAACAGCCTACATGTCATTTTTCTTTCCTTCTGCAAGGTTGAGTCACATTGCTCAGGTCTCCTTTTAGAAAGCTAACAAACTGTTAGAACAAAAAAAAATCTTTAATGGAGAAGCATTGCATTCAAGAGAACATACAGCACTGACAGAGGCCATAGTTCAATTCTTTGGCTCATTTTCTGCAGCGACACAGACAAGAGAACTACACAGCTTTTTTTTCCTGTTAGAAGCAAAATCTGATGCTCTTCAGAGCCAGACAATTTTATCAAGAAATTTCAGAGAGAAATGAAAGGCTTTAATATTTATGAAGAGTCAATTAACACAAACAAATTTCCAGAAATTGCTATAGTTAAAAAAAACCCAACCCCCCGACAACCAAACATATGGCAGAAAGCAGAAAGTTCAACTACCTTTAAAGACAATGCCTTTCCAAAGAGCAAGTTCAGTCTAAAATTAAGATCTGTATTTGTTTCCTTTGGTCCTTTGAGCCCTTCAAATAAAATAAAAGTCTTTATCCTATTAAGCCATGATTGCCAGCAGAAGAAACAGTTCTTGCCTTATTTCCTCTGTTCTACTAACAGGAACACCACTGGGTTCACATGGGTAAGTTCCCCCATGTTAACCCCACAAGTTAAGTTTCTCAAGCTTGTTTTGCTCAGCCCAGCCAGTACACAGGCTGGGGCAAGCAAAACCCTTACCTTAAAACAGGTAAGTTAAGCTTTAGATAGCTATTCCTAGTTATGCAACATCTTACTACAGTTCATTTCATCACACTGAAATGGATGGACCTCTTTAAATCATCTATGCTATACAGTTGCACAATCAGAACAACTAAGCAATTGGGATTAGAGCACCTCAGTCAACAATGAAGTAACATCCCAGATCTGCAGAGTTAAAATCTGTTAAAGCCTGAAAGTAAAAGTGAAGTTATTAGAAAACTATCTGTTTGTTAGGACAAGCATTTTATCTTTATTGCGTTTATAATTTTTTAAAATGAGCATTGTATCTTACCTCTAGCAGAGATGACACTGTTGATTTGGGAAATGCAAGATCCTGTCTCCAAAGATAAGTGGTAAGAAATAATTCAAAACACATAGTTTTCACCATAGAGAAAATAACAACTTGCCAAATATTGTTTGACAGATGAACCAAGAATAGAAAGTAAAAATTATTATATGCTGCTATTATTCAGAAACAGTCAGAAGATGTACAGGCAGCTTAGCATTATTTTGTCAAACACTGTATAGAGATCTGAGTACTCACACAGTCATTCTTTGTTCTTAAATAGGTATAGATGTTATTTACAAGTTATTTGTCCCCAGATGATGATTTACATAAATATTTGCGTTAAACCTTTTTTGCCACTCTCACAGTTTTACCTAGCTGTAAGGAAAAAATTTCAAAATGGAAAAGGAAGAACTCCAACAAAAACTTGGTATAATGAGGAGCTAGTTTGGAGTTTGTATCACCATATAGAATACATACACCTTGTTTAAATTGGAACAGTATCTGCCATTTTGACGCCTTTACGTTTCTCTAGTTGGATCTCCAGCTTTGAAGAACTCAGACTGAAAATGCCTCCCTTAGAAACAGATTTAAAATATAAGCTCAATTCTAATCTCAAATTATTTGAGTGCAACTTGTCTTCAGTTGGAGAAGAAAGCTCAGATGGTTGTAATTACTAAAGATTGCTTGCCATTAGATGCAGGCACATAAATTAATTTCCTTTTATAATAAAGTAATGCCACTGCAGTTATACATAAGCCCTAAGGTAATTTGGGCTAAAGCAAACAGAAATTCACACAGGAAATGATGGACAAATTTACATAGGAGTTGAACACATGTTTCAATTGAAAATTAAGGGTTCCGAAAACAATATATTTATAATCCCCTCAAAGGGCTCAGCCATTTCCTGTCTGTGATGATCTAAACAGACAAACTATGCAAAACAGAGTAAACATTTTTTGCTAACAGCATTATTAAGAATTGTTATTTAAGGTGGTAACATCTGACAAACTGAGAGTGTAGTGATGACCTTTAGTGAATAAAACCGGTAATACTTACATATCCTTTTTCATCTGTATTTTTAGAAGGCTAATGATCAATCTTCTTACTTCATAGAAGGAAACAGACACTAACTCTGGCAGAAATGCCTTGCTAAAGTTTATGCACTTCTAGTTTGTGAAAAGCCAGGAAGAAAAGCCCATTCTCCTGAGATGCAGTCGTGTGACCTATCCACTGGACCATGCTACTTCCCAGAATACTGTAGTTTTTAGAAAGCCCTCTATGAAGCAATTTTTCATAATTAAAAACAAACAAAATGTCACAGCAAATATTTCATATGTTAAAAGTTTCATCTGAGGGTCAAAATTAACTTTCCTAAATTACATATTTCCTTGTGGATATTATTCCGAGGCTCTGAAAAGTAAAACTACATCTCATAAAAATACACCCCAAGGAACAAGATCCTTCATTAATTCCTTAAAGGTTTAGAATAATTGTTTTTAACTCCAGAAAAGTCTTTCAACTAACTGGATACTCTCTGATGTCAGTTCCTCAAGACTCGACACAAGAAAAAAGTTCTATGTGCACGCAATTAATCTTATATTTTACCACCCCATATTTTAATAATTTTCACCACTTTGGGACCTGCATCCTAAAATGATACTAGCTCAACTCTGTAGTATTTAGATTTTGTCTGGTTTTGTAGTTTTTAAAGTATTTGTTTTTATAATTTTATCTTAACCTAATTTATGGTATGATATACAAAATGTTTTATATTGGGATTTCAATAAATACCTTAAATACAATAGAATCATTAAGGTTGGAAAGATCTTTAAGATCATTAATTTCAACTGTTACCCTTGCACTGTAAAGTCCACCACTAAACCATGTCCCTAAGTGCCATGTCTTTTAAATAAATACCTCCAGAGACAGTGACTCGACCACTTCCCTGTGCAGCCTGGTCCAGTGCTTGACCCTTTCAGTGAAGAAATTTTTCCTAACATCCAATCCAGACCTCCCCTGGCGCAACTCGAGATCATTTCCTCTTATCCTTTCTCTTGTTACATGGGAGAAGAGACCAAGCCCCACCTCACTACAACCTCCTTTCAGGCAGTTGTAGAGAGCGATAGGTTCCCCCCTGAGCCTCCTTTTCTCCAGGTTAAACAACCCAGTTCCCTGAGTTGCTCATTATATTCCTGTTCCAGACCCTTCAACAGCTCTGTTGCCCTTCTCTGAACACACTCCGGCACCTCAGTGTCTTGTAGTGAGGGGCCCAGAACTGGACACAGGATTCGAGGAGCAGCCTCAGCAATGCTGAGTACAGGGGGACGATCACTGCCCTGGTCCTGCTGGCCTCGCTATTTCTGATACAAGCCAGGATGCCATTGGCCTTCTTGGCCACCTGGGCACACTGCTGGCTCATGTTCAGCCAGCTGTCAAACAGCTGTCAGCCAGGTCCTTTTCTGCTGGGCATCTTTCCAGCCACTCTGGCCCAGGCCTGTAGCGCTGCCTGGGGTTATCGTGACCCAAGTGCAGGACCCGGCACTTCACTTTGTTGAATGTCATACCATCAGCCTTGGCCCATGGATCCAGCCAGTCTAGATCCTTCTGTAGAGCCTTCCTGCCCTCCACCCAATCATGCTCTCAGCTGACTTGGTGTCATCTGCAAACTGACTGAGGGTATGCTTGATCCCCTCATCTGGGTCGTCAATGAAGATATTAACCAGGACTGGCCCAAATACTGAGCCCTGGGAACAACACTCATGCCCAGCTACCAGCTGGATGTAACTCCATTCACCACCACTCTGGGCCTGGCCATCCAGCCAGTTTTTTACCCAGTGAAGATTGCACCTCTCCAAGCCATAAGCAGCCAGTTTCTCCAGGGGAAATGTTGTGGGAAATGGTATCAAAGGCTTTACTGAAGACCAGGTAGACAACATCTACAGCCTTTCCCTCATCCACCAAGTTGGTCACCTTGTCACAGAAGGAGATCAGGTTGGTCAAGCAGGACCTGCCTTTCCTAAATCCCTACTGGCTGGGCCTGATTCCCTGGTTGTCCTGTACATGCTGTGTGGTGGCATTCAAAATGATCTGCTTCATAACCTTCCCCAGCACCAAGGTCAGGCTGACAGCCCTTTAGTTCCCTGGATCCTCCTTCTGGCCCCTCTTGTAAATGGGCATCACATTGGCTAACCTCCAGTCAGATGGGACCCTATCATCACCAGTGTTCAGCTCTAGACAACCAAAACACTCCCTAACATACAGGGCTACCCTACAGCCTCTCCTTCCTTGCCTCTCCCTTCTGAAGAGTTTATTGCCATCCACTGCAGCACTCCAGTTGTGTGAGTCATCCTACCATGTCTCTGTGATGGCTACTGTATCACCATTTTCCTGCTGCACAGTAACTTCCAGCTCCCCGTTTGTTGCTCATGCTGTGTGCATTGGTGTACATGTACTACAGCTGGGGTATTGATCCTGCCGCCTTTGTTTTTAGGAAGAAGTTTTACTCCTATGTGACCACTCTCAGGCCCTTCTATGGTTTCTAACACATCAATAACCCCTGTGTCTTTGCTGCCATGTGGATCTTCATCCACCACTTCCACTGAGATGGCAGACTTGAAGGACCTCATTAGCACACTCTCCCTCAAACAGCAGTGTGGTGACCTGAGGCTTATCTCTATCGAGCCTGGGTTTATCCCCTTCCCCCTTTAAATCTAGTTTAAAGCTCTTTCAATGAGATGTGGTAATTCCTGAGCACAGACCCTTTTCCCCCTTTGAGACAGGTGTACCTCATCTCTTGCCAGAAATGCAACCATTCAATCTTCAGGCAAGAAAAGTAATTTATGGAAGCTGTCATTCTATTTCTTACCAAACATTTGAAGGGAACTTCAAAGGAGAAGGTCTGATAGAATAATAAAGCACCTTTGTCCCAGTAATCACAGAATAAATATGAATGGCTCTTCTCCAAGCCTGCACACAGTAAGGAAATCTGGTACTCTATCAGGAATTACAGCTTAATCCTTGGTATTTGACTGTCACAAATATGCATATATTTCTTAGGATTTTGTTGATATCAGTATGTATAAATTGTTTAAAAATGCAAAATGCACACATGAGAAATGCAAGCATACAGGAACACTTAAAAAAAGAAAAGCAGAACAACAGGATAAGGAAGAAGTTCAAGCATAATTCAGCATTTTAGCATTCCGTAATTTTAATATATTGGCAAATATTGTTAGATGAAAAAATTGTGTTCATTAAATTTTTTATTCATTAAAACATGAAAGGCACTCATTTTGGAATGCATGTTTGTCTCAAGAATCTAATTAAAGAGAACTTATTTGTATGTGCTTTAGCATGTACTGTATTACTTCAGCTGTCAATTATCTGATATGTGGTACTCATTTACATAAACTAATTTTTTAATAAAAAGTGGGTGCAAATATGGAAGAAAAAATTGATGTATTTGTTGATACACAGCATGTATTGTTCTCAAGGATCCTCTTATTCCTAACATTTTTGAAATCTCAAAACTGTTTGGTAGAATTAAGGCGTACTCTCTATCTGTTGATGACTCTCCAGCATTCAGGATACTCTTGTGCACGTGTATGTGTGTAGATATGGATGACTCCTCTATGGTAATCATCTTTGATGCACGGAATTTTGATCTCAGTATCTGTAATGCTAGCATTAAAAATGGTTGATCAAAGACAAGCACACTGTTATTTTCATTCCAAGAAAATTATTACCTTTGAATATTCAAATACCACAGCTTTCTTTTCCTGCCTCCCCACCACTGTCATGCTGAAAGAAGAATGAAACTGTTCTCCTATCAAACTGCACATCTGACAATTATCTCAGCTTTACTAGCTCCGATTAAACATATTTTTCCTATACAGTCGGATGCTGCCTTAAAACTTTTGATGAATTTCTGCTTCAGGGTATCTGCATTTCCCTGCTGAATTACAAATTTTCATTGTATAACTTGCACCTTAGCTTCAAATACACTGGAATCCATTTGGACGAAAAGCCTCAAAATGAGTAACAGCTATTAAAATTTCCAGACCAAAACAAAACCAAAACCCACATCAAGGCAGAGTTAAGGCTGAAAAGAAATAGCAGTTACTTAAGGTATAAAGCATAATGGCATATTGTATAAAGCATAAACTACCCCAAAAGTAAACATTCCAACCCCCCCTTCCCCCAGGAAACTCAGGATTAAGGACAAAAACTTAAAAGAAATCCAAACATTATTGAATATTGGATATTACTGAAATTCAGTATGAAAGCCTCCAAAACAAACTAAGATCAGCCCTGCAGCAGCACCATGTTTGTAAGCCAGCAATTATGATTAATGCATTTAGTACTTGCGGCCTGAAATTAGCCTAATACATATTTCAGAGATATTAATTTTTCATCTTGTTGTGAGTTTCACTGCAGAACTGGTCAACACTTGACTACTTAAAATGTCCATCATGAGTGCAATGCTGTAAGCAAAATACTGTTGTACTATGCATAAGTGTTTCATTACTGTGAGAAGAAACCATTTCTGGCTGGACCAGTAAACCCAAATCAGGAAAGGCTCCACTAGATTTAATAACTTGTTAAAAGATAAACAAATGGGATTTCAATTCTTAAAATTAAACACAGATATTAAAATCTGAGAAACAAACTTCGTATACTGCATAGCTTACCTATCTAATCTAACTGAGTAGACAGTACTTTTTTACAGAACAATAAGAAAAAGAGTAAGAGAAGATAAATGCTTGCCAAAAATATCAAGGCCCAAAATACTCACTCAGTTTCAAAATTCTTTTATTGCAGTTGGATGAGATAAATATCTAAGACCAAAATCCAGTAAGTCACATTTATTTTTCTCTTGGAACAATTCTGCAAACTGGTTGTGTTTTATGATAAAGAACAAAAAGTTGCATTACATTTCAGAACATTTTGTTCTTTAAAACTGGTCAGACAGGTGGAAAATATTAAAGTACTACAAATTAAATGAATACTTTTCCACTCCAGCTTCATTTCCCAAATTGAACAAGTCCAAGCAAAAGAAACTATGGTATTTTCTGCTTTGGAGATGCATATCAGCTGGTGATGCGCTTCAAGCTATATTAATTTGATTAAAAAGTTTATCCTTAATAACCTGAGACATCAATCCATGTATAGCTTCTATGGTGGTCTTGCAGCTGAAAAACAAGCATAAATTCAATGTTGGACAAAACCTGAACAGAACTGTCATTTTCTTTGAAGATATTCAGCTGTTTTGGAAGTTCAGGGTGCCCATAACCCCATGAATCTTAACAACTGTCCAGCAAGAAGTCACACAGCAATTTAGCCATTGTTGCCAATACCTTTTTGTTACTTAAAAAGCAAACTGACCATACACACACATGGACCACTTCCAGAAAACTTCTTTGGCAATTTAGGACATCTTAACAATAGCAAGTGGGTTCTATGGTCCTCTACACCAAAAAATAAAATAAAAAAAATCTTTGGAGGAATGGAGCTACCAGCTGTTGTTATCAATACCTGAAGGCTCTCCCTGTTCTCTACCTTATCTCCTTTGCCCAACTCCAGGACAATAGTGCACGGTAATCAAGGCTCCTCTGAGAAACTTTGAAGGAAACATTAAAGGAAAACTTTATAGAACCAATTAGTTATTAGTCAAAATATGTAACGTGCAAAACGCCCAAAGAGCTGAGAGGATTCCTACTGATCCAAGTTTTCTCCAGTGTTTGGCTTAGGGGGGTGTAGTATCAAGCTAACAAATAAAAACAAATGCAAAAGGTGAATCAGCCCTGAAGGCGTGGAGAACAGGAACAAATTACTATTAGCTGGATAAAGGAATCTTATGGAAAAGAAGCCGACTTGGAGCACAATTTGGCTAATCCATATGTACCCTTAGAAAATGGCTCTTAGAGATGTGTATGTACAGTAACAGATGATCTCATACATCCCAGTGTAAGCACCTTTATCCTAATGCCTTACAGCACTGTTTTTCCTAAAACAGGTACATCCAATAATCCTTCAGTAAACTTTGCAACCTTATTTTCTTCAAAGTAATTTAGGTGCCACTGAATCAACTGTCCTGTGTCTATAGAAGCCTTTTATTATCTTTACTCTTCTCTTAGGAAAGATTACTAATTGAAGAAAAACATGCATCTGTGAAAGTGTTACAATTTGTTTTGGGAACTATGGTAGCTTTTGTTACACAGGAAAGCAGAATTCATGACAACAACAATCCCTTGCAGTCTTACAATTTATAAACTAACTACTGATGAAGTCTAAACAAAAACAGAAAAGTATTTGCAAGAAATAAGATAGTAGGATGATCAGAGGAGTTATTTCTTAGAATAACTGTAAGCAGGTGAGAGCAATGGGAAAATAAAATGTGGTCAGTATTATGGGACACCAAACAGGGACCAAAATTGATTAAAATTTGTCAGGAACTCCATCCTTCTCATGTCTTTTAAGCATTGCTATTCTGTTTCACTACAGGAACTGGGAGGTGTCACTTAACCTGGCTGTTATGAGCTAGCAACAGCCTTCACTTCATTGCAAATGTATTCTGCAACTGAAATAATCTAAATGAGTATTAACTTCTATAAAGTCACTCCCCTTCAAGTAGATTATGTGTGTTAGAAAGCTTGTAAAAGCTGTTAACTTTCCATAACAAGGAAACAAATGCACAGACAACACAAGCACAATACCAACTCTGATTCTGTTTAGCAATGACCATACTACGTTTGCAGATATTCCCCCATTGCTTACTGGGGAACAAAGGCTTGTCCAACACAGGCTGACTCCTCTCTTTATTAAGGCAAAGCCTGTGTCCACCTGAGTCAGAGTGAATAAGATTTAAATAAAGTAATTTCTGTTCACACAAGATCTCCTTTTTTTCTCTTTGTTTTTTTTTTTTACCTACCTAATAAGTCACCACTCATCTGGTATCTCAAAAATTAGTCCCCCAGTAAAGCTGGTACTACCGCACACATTGCTAGCGTGGAGATGTGGGGGGGAAAGAATATCAGAATGCTGTTTTATGTATCAGGATAAAATGATGAGGAAGAGGGCCAGAAAGCCTCAAAATCTGAAAAGTAGAACATCCCAGCTTTTGTTCAATTTTTGCAGTCTGTACCAAGGTATTCTACAGAATTGTTCCTTACTAAATGGAATTATTCTCTCTCACTCAGAACATTCCTAAGATGCCTGCAGGTGAGTTCTGCCTTCTCCACAGATGGATATGAAATTGCACTTGCATGTACAGTGCAGTATTCCTTGGTTTTTAAGGTCTGAAATTTGCCAAATACAATGTTCTTGAACAACTCAACTGTATGACTTGTTGGATACTATTACCTTTTATTAAAGATTTTACTAGGAAAAATGGTGACTATAATTCTGTACACCCAATGAGAATAACTTCATTAACTGATAAGAGAAAGTATTTGCTATCAGGCAAGATAGCTTAATATAAACACCATAATATCTGTAATCTACTTCCTAAAAGCAAAACAACAAAAACCCCCTTCCTCATTTGTGGAAAAAGGAAATATTAATTACGAAACATGAAAAAAGGCAGTTCTTAATTTTTAACAGTAAAAGTCTTACACAGGTGTAAACTAAACTTACTGGACTGTTAGCATCAGTTCTTAAAATCATGTTCTATACAATAATTTTATTTACTGTTAGTTTAAACCTGATTGATCACAAAAATGTGCTGTTTTCTAGCAATGTTAAAATTTTGCACTTGACAGAAAACATCTTTCTTTTGTTTGCCATATTCTGATGGAATTTTACTGGGATTTTTTTGTTTAATAAACTAGACTTGAATTTATTCCAGAAAAAAGATTGAAAAGTCTTAAACTTTCAAAAATAACTAATGACATTTGGAGTCTCTCATTCATATCTATAATTTAATAATTCTTATCTCTAATCTTGTCAGGTTACAATTTAATTGGCATGTTACAATTTCAGGCATGATAAAAGTTTAAAACAAAATAACACTTTTTACAGAGAAGACAAATCTATGCATTATCTTACCTGTCTCTTGTTGCTTTTGCAAGTTTGTCTTCTGATTTCTTGTCATGAGTCTCTAAACCCAGCATGAAACTGCCCCTTCCAAGCTGAGCTTCTGACTGTTCTAATTTTTCAGACAAATCAAAGACTTGGCCAGTGGTGTAGTCGGCATTCTTGGGAGAAAGAAGGCAATAAACATATTGATTTCTAAGCTATACATTCAAGCCTTTATACACAAAATAAACAAAATCTGAAAAGAGCTTTTAAGACTGCAGTACTGCACATTTTAACCTATATCTGCAATTGAAGTGATGCAGAACATGAGCGGTATGAGTGGTGGTTGAGAGAACAGAAGCTAAACCTCAGACAAATTCTCAATCCCTAAAGCCTGAAATGGGCACTCTTTATTACTGTCAATGTCATGACCTGTGCCCTCGGTCATGAAAGAGTAAGTAAAACTCAGTCAGTTCTGTCCAAGAGAAAAGGTATAAAACAGTGTTCTACAGAAGGAAGGTTTTGATGCTGTTACACTGAAGGTCTACCTGCAGTATTTCGGTCGCAACGTTGTTTCAACAGTCTCATTGACTGTTTTTTTAAAAAGTGTTTACTTATTAAACACCATTATTTTAAGGCATACTATTAATTTCAGTGCTATATAGAGTTACAAGGTTAAAAGGTGTTTAAGATAAACTTTAAGTGTATAGAGAGAAGTCAGTAAAATTAAATGTAAGTTATTCCCACCTTCTACAGAGCAGATACAAGGAACGTTTCAGCACTTATGATTAGGAAAAACTCACTTTCTTGTATAATCTGATAGATTTTTAATGTGGGATCTATATCTATCAGTGTTCTGTTAAGCATTTTAAAGCAGAGGGTCTAGTTTTTAGCACTCTTGAGTGAATAAATGCACACAATAACATACTATGGTACTTACAGTAAGTAAACTAGAAGAACTGAGAGTGTTCACCCAGTACTTGTTCCACAAAAGTTCAAGCAATTTACGATCCAAAGATGATTTAAAGTATGAGACTTCTAAAGCATAATACCTTCAAAAACAAACATGCAAACAAAAAAAGCTTCTAGCTAAATATGTCCTTTGACTGTCACACACAAAATACATGCAACTCAAAAAATCCTTATCAATAGCAAGTATCTCCAAAAACTCAAAGCACTGAACAATTAAAAAAATTACCCCCAGTTCCAATTCTAACTCTTAAGATTTTCCATAAGTAACTCACATATAACTTTAATACAGGAATACATAATCCTCACATATACTGTGAGGATACTGTGTTCTATTTAATGAAATTGCAAGGGTTTTTTAATTATTAACAACTTCTTGTGCAATGTAGTGATGCCCTGTTACATGCCTGGAATACTTCAATACTGTAATAACTCATAGTTGATTGCAGTTTTGCATATGCCACCTCTAACTCCTTTAGGAAGAGTTGGTAGCAGTAAATGTTACAAATAGGCAAACAATCTTATGTTCTACCACACCTATTTTGAAAGCCAGGCTTTAGTGGTGCTACAAAATTCACAAGAGACAATAAAGCAGATAGAAAGCTGAGCTATGTAAAGTCATCAGTGTAGGTGAACTACAGCAACATTTAAGAGCTATATTAAACTTTATTTTGATCAGGAAATTCTTGCACAGGTTATCAATAATCCTGTTATCTCTTGGTCTCTCTGTAAAGTTATTTTGCTCAGCATTTCTGTAAGAAGTCCCATCAGAGATAACAATGCTATAAAATCTAGCAACTGACCACACCTTAATATTTCTGGAATTTAACAAATACCATTATTGCACATATGTGACAAAAAATGAGATCCTAAGCCAGTTCTTCAAAGAGATGTGTGGCAGATTCACAATTAGAAATCCAAGTTATTTGACGAACAATGTACTTAATAAAAATATAAAATGGAAACAATTTAGAATTGGGCTTTGAACATCAACTAAAGGAGAAAAGTTAGATTAAGATTATCCAGACTGCTACTGCTACCATGAAGTGATTAGTAGTCATTGGCATTTCAAACAGACAGGATCATTAAGAGTCTTAAGAGAATTGGCTGAGGGAGCTGGGGTTGGCTAGCCTGGAGAAAAGAATGCTCGGGGAGACCTTATGTCTCTCTACAACTACCTGAAAGGAGGTTGTAGACAGGTGGAGGTTGGTCTCTTCTTCCAAGTAACGAGCTCAGGGCGAGAGGAAATGGCTTCAAGTTGCACCAGGGAGATTTGGATTGAACATTAAAGAGACAAACCCATGAAAGGGTTGTCAACTCTTGGAACTGGCTGCCCAGGGAAGTGGCTGAGTCACTGGAGGTATTTAAAAGATGTGTAGATGTGTCTCTTTAGGGACATGGTTTAGTGGTGAATTTGGCAGTGCTGGATTAACAGCAGGATTCAATGGCCTTAAAGGTCTTTTCCAACACAAATTCTCTATGGTTCTATGACCATCATTCAAGTTCTCTAAACTTTTAATTCTTAGTCAGACTACTCATACTACTGAGAGGACACCACCACTCTAGTCTTTTGTATTATCAGTAATTTAGTAATGTGACAAGTTTGTAGTTTTAATTCCCTCTCCTGCCTAACTGCTGTTTTATTCTAGGAAAGACTGGAAAATACTTTCTTGGTTTGGATGGAAAGCAATGACTCGTACAAGAAGCCAGCTTCCTGAGATGGATATTATAATGATAATTACTAAGCGCTGCCAACTTTAAAAAACCCTACCAAATGTACTCTTACAGTTTTACAAAGATTTCTGTGTAGCTCCTGTTCTGGACCTTTCCTCAGATTGGATAGGAAGGCCAATTCCAATTGTTTTAATTTCTTCATCACTCAGAGTCAAACTTTGCATTCATCTATAAAAACACTGAAGATCAGATACCCACCACCAAAAACATGAAAAAACCCCACTATGCAACAGCCTACAGGGCTGTGTCAATGAGGTCTGCAAGTTCTCTGTACACAGATGCTGAAGGCAGAATTGAAACCAAGCTGTTGTTGAAGGAATTGGTCCCATCCTTCCTTAGTTACTTTGCAAACGCTGTGTCTCCAATATCTGTCTCTACTTTGCCCCTCACCTTAGCTTAACCAGCAAGGACATGTGTGCTCCCACAATTTAGGCCAGATCAGGGGACTGACCTGGCAAAACAAATGCCCTGACAAATAAAGAAATGGTATGTATGCATGTATGTATGTCTGGGGACACAACAACTAAAAAAAAGAGTGGTTAAAACTAAACTACCTTTTTAATTAATGGAAAGTAAACTAGCAGGATAGAAAAAGCAGTAATTCTTCCTGTTACTGATCTTGTCCTTGAGGCTGCACCACTTTCCAATCCTACCACAGACAGAAACAATCTTAACACAACCAGTGATGCAGGATAACGAGCTGTGCTCGACATGCTCACAAGAGCAAGATGGATTACAGGCTCCCCAGCCCTCTTTGATCACTCTACATCTGAGCCTTTCTTCCCTGCCCTAACAAGGCACTACTACTAAAATGTGTCCAGAAATCAACTGCTAAAGCTTTTAACCAGCTCATCTTTCCAACAGTTCTCTCTTAAACCATCTCCTGCTAAATGCCAGTAACACTTTTTTACAAAACCAACAGTGCTAAAGTAACACTGAACTTCAAAATTTGAAATGCTCTAAGGAATTTAGTTTTCCATACTGCATCACTAACCTAAACACAAAAATGCTGAAGTTACAAGTTTTTCTGTTACTTACTGTTTACAATGTACACCAAAGTCTTCTATTTTATTAAGTGGAATAGTCTGGTATTCGGAGGGACCTTCATCTGGAGGTTTATAGCCCTAAAAATTCAACAAAGGGCAAGGATGACACAGTAATTCTGAGACTTTTTTTAATGCCTCAACTCTTGGAAGCACTTCACAAAAAAAATCTAGTTTATGCAATTCTAGTTTATTTTTCCTAGGGAAAATGACATTTCGCCTGGTAATCTGAAATTCAGAATTTTCTTGCATCTCGGGTTTACATTTGGCTTTAGTAGCAGTCATTAATTTGCATGTCTATCAAAAGCAAACCAGTGGTCAACAGTTGAGTTTTTTCAAACGAGTAATACAGCAGGCTATAATTAGACCAAAGAATGGGCAAGCTTTTTCTAAGATAATATTTCTCTACCTATTCTTTGAAGTAATTTCAATCTTCTTTGAGGGAAGACTGGAGATGTGAGAAAAGGGAAGAAAAATCCATGCCCTGGATATGCCTTAAAGATACCCAAAACTTCAGTTACTTATTTAGCCAAAAGGATTCCACTCATAGCTACTGACTAAGCAAAACCCCCCTGCAGTCCACTGTGAGGACTCCCTAAAAATAGGCTTCCAACGTGACTTTCTAGATATGATTTGGTTTTCAGGCACAAGATTCTTCTCCCTGCTCAAAATTCTGAAAGTATTTATGAAGTGGTTTGGCCCATAGAATTGAATACATCGAATCACAAACTGTTCTAAGAAAATCTCTCATGGTTTGTCAACAGAAGAATAATGCTTGGATGCAACTGGGGACCTTTCACAAACATTTTTGTTAATTACAAGATTTAATTTTTATTAAAAAATTAGTTTTGTTAATTGTTTTACTGGATGGCTGCCTGAAGTTCTTGATAAGTCAATAGTAACCGAGTATTTAAAAGATATACCTGAACTTTCTTAGACTGAAATTAAATAACACAGTTATATCTCTGCCAGGATTATACACAGGAAACTGCATTTGGAGATCTAGATCTCCAATACTGATGTGACTTTCTAGTTTTAAGCCTAACCCTTCCATATTGTTTAATTGACTTTTTTGTGCATTATTTTGTGAAGATTCATAATATTTATTTGAAAGCTAAGTAGATAGTTTTGAACCTTCTTTTTCTCAAATGAAAAGCAAATTACAACATTTTAAACATGCTATTAACATTTGGTTTTAAGTCTAAAAAAATAAACAGAGAAGAATTAACATAAATCTATTTTGATGAGTGGTACTTACAACTATATCCATTAAAAAACAGCTTTATGGAGCTATATAATATTAGGACAGCTCCACAATCTAGATAGTATATTTGATTTAACACTGCCAAAACTCTATGAAAACCAAACCAGAAATCAACTTTTGTAAACATAATCAATATCCAAAGGCATGCAGTAACCAATATATCAGCATGTCCTCCTTTTGGAATGAACAGTGACATACAGTACAGCACAGCAGATCAAACTGCAGTAATCTCTAGAACCAATCTGTACTTATTTAAAGACAGTTCAGTGATCACACACTA
Organism: Manacus vitellinus; assembly: GCF_001715985.3. Classification (NCBI taxonomy): domain Eukaryota; kingdom Metazoa; phylum Chordata; class Aves; order Passeriformes; family Pipridae; genus Manacus; species Manacus vitellinus. The sequence continues at coordinate 33,867,949 of NW_021939396.1, read as the reverse complement.
GATGATTTTAACTATTTACCTTAGGATATGTCCTAAATGCTCCAAGATTTACTTTTCCTGCAGATATTGTTCTTGTTGGGTCAATCTGTAGAAATACAGGTAATACTCATAATGTGCATTTTATAAATTATTACAGGCATAAACTAAGCTTATTAATTACAATTACTAAACTAATTAATTGTATTTCAAAAATGTAATTCATGCAAATTGTATTAGTTTTGTCATAAATGGTATTTTTCTGTTGGGATGAGACTCTAAACAGATGAGAATATCAATAGCCTGCTGTGGGCCATTTTTTCAAACTAATTTTCCCTGTTTAAAAAGTACTTAAAAGAAATTGCACTTTAGAACAGTCAATAAACTGTAATAAAAATCTGCATTTTAATCTTATAACCACTAGAGGTAAGAAAAAGTATTATATTTTTTGCTGCACTTTGGTGGAAAATGCAGGAAACTAATGGAAAAATCTCCTTGCTAACGTATGTACTAATGCCCTGTTTAATTTCAAAACTAATTAAAAAAAGAAGAGGAAAAAAAGAAAAAAGCAGTCCCTTGAAAAGTGTTCTGAATCTGTGAAATTATGTCATACAGGAAAACTCACACAGTGAAAATACTTCTTAAGGGTCATTTATCTTTTTCTTATGTAATTCTTCCATCAGTTATATTCCTTCTTTATGACTAATTTCAGTATTTTTTCCTTTATTTCCTTCAGTAGCAATGGTTATACAAATAGTATCTCAAATAAGGTTTACTTTTGATTTCAAATGTATCTGAAGCCTAGAAGAACATGAAGGTCTCAGGGATTTTTTTCAGGTTGCTTCTTCAAAGATACATTTCCGAGTGTCTCCCACCTTGTACTATGCCACTGACTTAATTTAAAAGGCACTTTAGATACAAAATAACAGAACTTCGTGAACGTGCTTTGCTGTATTTCAGCAGCAGAAGGAAGAGAACAAAAGAAACAGATTTTTTTTGTTCTATCACAGGAAATCAAATATGGATTGCTCAACACATTTTTTTTCAAAAGTACCAAGCAGAACTTTAAATTAAGAGTAATGTATGGATTTGTACAAAGCCACCATAGCTGGAACAATGCCGTGAAAATGGTCTTGGCAAACAATGCTACTGGTTTGGCCCGAATGTGGCCAGCAAAGCAAAAGGCGTGGCACCAATTTAAAATGTGGATCTAACACCTCCATCGTGCAAAATACACACTGCTAGAACGTTAACAGACAGAAATCTAAAAATTATTCCCCCTTCAACATGATTTGCTACGCCGTTTAATCACTCATCGGCCAGTACTTACAACCACTGCTACGAAGGGTTCTTGAAATTGCTGATTGAGCATCTGTGTGCTGACGTCGATCCCCGAGAGCCAGCAGCCGTAGCCAGGGTGACTGTGATACCAGCCGATGGCGTTTTCCAGGCGTCCGACCTGGAAACAAGGAAGGGAAAAGGCCGAGTTCATCTCCGTTCCCAAAGTACCGGCTGCCCTCCAGCGGCCCTTCCAGCACACTGCAACGCCGCGGGAGGATAAACAGGAATTTATGATGTTGCTCAACCATTCCCCAGAAATCGCGCAATGTGTAGTATTGGCATTCTCTGCTACAGCTGCTGCCACAGAACAAGGACCTTCAAGGAGTCAGGAGCTGAACTTCAGTGTCAGCTAAAGTACAGAAGAGGTTCCACACAGTGAGGTGCTGAGCTGGGACTCCTCAGCAGGCATGAGGAATTTTTTAGGGTGGTTATGACACAGGTATATATAATCTCATATAATGCATGAAACATCAGCAGTGAGTGAATTGTTTAGTACAGTAACACATCTCAGAGGCATATACTATTAGATTAGTGGTAGGTTTAAAAATTAACTTGAAAAGCATGTTTTCAAACACCAGAAATGACAGAAATTATTGCCCAGAGCCAGCTCTAAAATCCAAAAGGTGAATCTTTGACACATTTTTATCAAACCAAATAATACCCCTGGCAACCTCTAAAAATACTGGAAGAAAAGGAACAAAGCCAAAAAAAGACAGGAGAATAAACACCCATTTAACCTAATTTTTGTAATCCTCTCTGAAGAATTGCTTACTGGCTGTTCCACACTGAGTAGGATAATTACGGTCCAACCTTACATGCCAGTTCTTTACTGAGAATTAAGATGTGTTTGGACACAGTGCCTGTTTGGTTTTGCCCAATACTGAGTATGTCAGGAAGGTTCAATCTGAAAAATTTAGAGATGAGAGGAAAGATACAAACTTGCTTACTGAATGGAACATTTTTTTTATTTTTTACTGGTGAATAATGTTTGTATTTCCTTTGCAACTCCCATAAGAGAGGCCAACAAAGCACTTCAGAATGTGTGTTATTTTTCAAAGCCAAATAACACATTTTAACTGTATTTATACCAGATCCTGCCCATGGAGAAGCAAATAACTGAAACGCTGGCCTCTATAAGGCACTTATGTAGAGGAATATATCAAATAGCAACTTAATATTAAAAAGAGTTATTTCAGGAACAAGTGCTTGCCAAAGTCAAATATGGAACATGCATGCAAACCCTGCCAAAGCACCAGGAAAGCTGAGTTATTATATTTGCAAATGAGTTCAATTTCAAAATTGTGGAACTATAGACAAAACTGTATAATGTTGTTAATGTTGACAACAGGAAAAAACATTTCCTATGACATAAGAACTCCTACAGACACCCAGACTGTTTTAAACACAAGCTGAACTCACTGTATATAAACACCTAATTTCATGCTATATACTGTTTTGAAACTCAGTATTTTTACCTAAGAACAGGATAGTATTAATATATCTCTATCTAAAGATAGTATGAATATATCTTCAGGCAAAGACATCTCTCCCAGTTACCTACTTTCTGCAACAACAGTATTAGCACCATGATATTAACAGTTTCCAGATAAAACAAACCAGATAAAATACATTATTTCTAAATTTTCTCATTAACAGGGCTGAATTATTTAAAAAGGTCTCAGAACTTTACTACTTCTGGATAGGAAGTATATTGAGTTACTCAGAAAGGATACTGAGGTGCTGGAGCAGGTCCAGAGAAGAGCAACAAGGCTGGTGAAGGGACTCAAGCACAAGTCCTGTGAGGAGAGGCTGAGGGAGCTGGGGCTGTTCAGCCTGGAGAAGAGGAGGCTCAGGGGAGACCTCATCCCTCTCTACAACTACCTGAAAGGAGGTCGTAGCCAGGTAGGGGTTGGTCTCTTCTCCCAGGCAGCTACCAGTAAGACAAGAGGGCATGGTCTTAAGCTCTGTCAGGGGAGGTTTAGGTCAGATATTAGGAAGAAATTCTTTACAGAGAGGGTAATGAGGCATTGGAATGGGCTGCCCAGGGAAGTGGTGGATTTTCCATCCTTGGAAGTTTTTAAGATGAGACTGGATGTGGCACTTAGTGCCATGGTCTAGTAACCATGGTGGTAGTGGATCAAGAGTTGGACTTGATGATTTCAGAGGTCCCTTCCAACCCAGCTGATTCTATGATTCTATGATTATGTTTATTCTTTGTTGATGTTATGATTCAGCCTAATGCACATCTATTACAATATCTCTACCAGTGTGCAAGGCTGTGAAGATAAGTAAAACACTCCAAAACAACCCATATACTCCTCTGTTATACCCGCATAGTAAGTAAGGGGCTTCTAATTTTAGGTGGTCTAAAAATAAAAGTGTCAAATGGGTCTCAAAACTATTTGAGCTTGGAGAGTTAAAGTTATTTCAACTCTTATTTGTAGTATAGGATTGCCCTGTACAGGAAGAAGCACATCAGCAGGTGTTCTCATGCACTGTGCTGGTTTCTACATCAGCCACAGAGCAGAGTCGTATTTCTGATATCCTTCTGCACACAAGAACTTTACTGCATAGTCAGGTTTAATGAGACATGGATTGCTGAATACAGAGTGATGAGGATGGGAAACCGACATTGAGTCTGTTCAGCTAAATTTCCAAATGAATAAGTTGCACTGAAACTTTCTTATTCCTTCATTGGCAATTTCTTCACGAACGCGTTTTCTTTATTTTATGGAAAAGAGCAGCATGGTTATGCAGTAGGACTTCAGGAGAAGGTAAGAATAAATGCCATATTTGTGATCTACAAATATAAGTATGTCTGATGCATACATATTTTATATTTTATATCTAATTTTGCATATTGTATCAGTTATTTTAGGAACACGATCCCTCCTTGTACCATCCACAAGCCACCAGTTTCAGCCACAAAAACACTTCCTCAGCAATGAAAATAATTTACAAAGGAAAGAATACTGTACTCATTATAGAATCATTAAACTTGGAAAAGACCTCCAAGACCATCGAGTCCAACTTTTTGATGACCTACTGTAAGATATGGAAATACGTATTTGCAAATGTTTACAGGGCCCTGCGTTCCCTGCTGCTGACACAGTTACCACTGTCATGTTTGAGGAGAAACAGGACAATCGGGCAGGCACTGGTACCGGGGGGAAGCCTGCGAGCCCCCGAATGTGTTCCTATAGCTCACAAGACCCACAGGATCTCCGTGGAGGGGCAGAAACACCCGCTGCCTCCCCTCCTCACCTGCTTGGCGTTCTCGATGTACGCAGCCATGTACTCGTAGGCGGCGGCCTGCGCGTTGACGCGGGTCTCGGTGCCCTCCACGGGCAGGGCGAAGCTGTCCATGATGATCATGGTCTCCCCGTCCACCTTGCCCAGCATGAGCCCCATCACCTCCAGGTTGCCGCCGGACCTGGCGTGCATCACCATCTTCAGCAGCGCCAGCGCCGAGATCTTGCAGTACTTGAAGTAATGGTGGCTGCAGCGACACAGAGGCCGCGGGGGGAAGGCAGAGCCGTCAGACCAGGATCCTCGCAGCCCGTCCCGCCCGCCCCGCCGGCCCCGCTCCCACTCACTCCTTGGTCCAGGGCTTGGCCGCCAGGATCTCCTGCTGCTGCTTGCGGTCGTACTTGTAGATCTCGTCGATGCTCTGCGCCTCCTGCATGTTGTTCGCCAGCTCCCACGTCTTCTGCGCCATCCCGCTCCCGGAGGCGCTGCTCCCCGCCCCCGCCATC
>NW_021939396.1:33854484-33861353 GCF_001715985.3 Manacus vitellinus | reverse complement strand
GAAATAAACCTGATCTCCTGGGTCTGAAACTTTGCCGAAATTGGTGTCTTTTTGCATCAGAGTACGTGCTCTGCTCTCTGAGAAGGCAGATAAACCCTACTGTGGAGGGGGAGTAACTCGTGAAACTTGTTGGTTGGTTGTTTAGAGGGTGAATTGCCGTCTTAGTTGCGAAAATGTCATGCTGCTTTAGTCAGAGTTTATTATTTGTGACCAAATTTATTATTTGTCCAGACCCTGGAATCTTTTGTGCTTTTTCAGCCAAGGATTTGAAAGAAACGGCAGTGAAAGGTACAGGAAGCACGTCTCTGGCAGCAGGAGATTATTCCAAGTGCCATTCACAGGGATAGAGAAGCAGCCAGTACTGGCTGCTGTGAGACTTAGGAGGTTTGGGTGAAACTTTGAAAAATGTTTCTCAATGACACAATTGGTGACTCTATAATCTACAAGTACAGTTACTAAATGTGGTGTATTTCAAAACATTTGCTTTTTCAAAGGCTTTTCAAAGCATTTCCCTCCTTGCCAGCCATGCTGCAATTCATAGGGATGGGAATTGCCATTTTGCCAGTGTTCCTGATGTTATTTTAATATTGCAGTAGCACAGAAGAGACAAAATCTATTTGCACATGCTTATTTTAAATTCTGTGCCTCGTTTTCCTGAACAAATAGGAGGAAAAGGGAAAGATTAAACCGGGATGCAATAAGCATTGCTCTAGGTGATAAAGTAGCTACACAATACATAGCTAAATATACTACATAAGATAAATATACACATAGATGTTTTGAATACCTTGAATACAGAGACATGCATTATTAACTCTGGGCATAGACCCATTAAAAATGTCATGTTCAGACCTGAATATCTATTGTTCTTAAATATCTATGTGCTTTTTATTGCTTGGTATATTTGCTTAAGTTGAAGTCTATTTAGCTCACTCTGTAATTATTCAGAGTTTTTGTGCTTTTGTGAAAACTTTCAGTTGGAAAGGAATACAGGTTATGAAAATCTAAAATGTTCCTGAAAGAAAAAATACAGAAAAAATATTTTTATGGAACATTTTCAGACAGTAGTTGAATATATAGCAGCAGTATGTTTAATGAAATTACACTTTGAATAATACCATGTTTTGAGAATGCAAATAATCCAAGATTTAAAGTTCCAAGAGCTAAAGGAAAGCTGATAGATTTGTACTATCAAATGTTTTTTTTAGAAATGGTGTTTACAAAATATTGTGTTTCCCAAAAAGCATGAAAAATATGATGTTTACACCTCATAATTTTGGGAGCATATGATTTGTCCTTGGGTTTTCGACTTCCCCTTTTGTGCTATGCACATGCTCATGGAGTGATGTCTCCAAGCTTGGTTTTTAATCTGCTGCTTTTACTAGTAGTTGCAAGGGCCTAGAAGTGCACAAAAGGCATTCAAATGCATTGCTAAGCTGAAAATGAGCTATTTTGTTTTGATTGGAAGCGGCGTTATAGTGTCAGGCTTTTCCTTGGTGTGTTTGTGCAGTCACGTGAAGCCAGTTTGAAGTGGACAGTTCGCTGTGAGTTTAGTGCTGTCACCTCCAAGATAATTCACTGCACACCAAAGGGCTGTGGTAGGCCTCTTCTCAGATAGAAATGTGTTGTTTCCGTCTTTTTATTGTGATTAGTCATGATCTCTTCACATGATACAGTAGATGATAAAGTTGATTCATATTCAGTGGGACATTTGCTTACATGCTGGTATATTTTTGGAGCCTAGCAGTGTATGCATAATTTTCAAATTGTCACTCTTTTGCTTAGAATAATAAGATTTTTTTCTTTTTTAGTATAAGATACTCATTTTGCCTATCTCATAAAGTTTGCACTTGTGCATCTTTTAAGAAGATCAACTCAAGCAGAAGGATGTTAAGACTCAAAACATCTAGATATTTCTAAGAAGGATTTGTCTACTTTTCCAGGCTATTTAGCTGTATTAAAGGTATGCTGAATCAACAATGCTGTAGCATTAGTTGTCTTAGTATTCTCCAAGGCCTGGAATCGCCTGCTTTCTTCACACCAACCAAATTTACCTATGTAGTTCAACTGTAACAGTTTTGTCTTTGTTTTTTAATTTATTATATTGCTCTTTTGAGCAATGTGATAGGAGTGCAGAATGCTGGAATATTCATGGTGTTCCTCATGCTAGATAGAAAATATACTGCGAGTACTCCTTTCCTGATACTGTCTCTTGGAATAAGTTTGGTACCATTCCCATGCAATAATTCGGAAATAGTTCTAGAGGTTATAAATGCAATTGTAAATGGATATAAGAAATACAGGTATTACAATCAGCGAGCTTTTGAAAAGACTTCTCACAGTGCTTCCTACATGTGGTAATTTTCCTCTTGATGACTATGCTGCACTGGCTGGGTGATGAGACCAACTTTTACATTTTTTTAGTATGACAAGTTGCTTCAGCCTTTTTTCATTATTCTTATGTAACTTAATAGGCTAAATAAAATTTACCAGTGCCTGGAAACTTATCCTCTTTTAACTTATCCCTTATCACTGTGCAAAACTAATGAGATTAAAGATTTAGGACAAATCAGATGGGGGTATTTATTTTTGGAATTGATTGTCCTGTATTACCACTAGGAATTGTAAATAGGTTGTCCTAGTTCTGCCTCCTTTGTAACAATATTATAATTTTATATTATGAATCAAAAAAGATAAAACGTTTAAAGGAGTACATTCTGAGGAATACATCAAGCAAATGTATTCATTAAATTAAGTTAGCCTGCAATTACTTGGCTTTATCTGATAGCATTTGAGCATTTTTTGTTTTCATCTTACTTCTAGTAAGCATTTATCTAATTCTTTCTGNGGGAGAGACGCTTCCCCGAGCTGTCGCTCTTGGAGAAATAAACCTGATCTCCTGGGTCTGAAACTTTGCCGAAATTGGTGTCTTTTTGCATCAGAATACGTGCTCTGCTCTCTGAGAAGGCAGATAAACCCTACTGTGGAGGGGAAGTAACTCGTGAAACTTGTTGGTTGGTTGTTTAGAGGGTGAATTGCCGTCTTAGTTGCGAAAATGTCATGCTGCTTTAGTCAGAGTTTATTATTTGCGACCAAATTTATTATTTGTCCAGACCCTGGAATCTTTTGTGCTTTTTCAGCCAAGGATTTGAAAGAAACGGCAGTGAAAGGTACAGGAAGCACGTCTCTGGCAGCAGGAGATTATTCCAAGTGCTATTCACAGGGATAGAGAAGCAGCCAGTACTGGCTGCTGTGAGACTTAGGAGGTTTGGGTGAAACTTTGAAAAATGTTTCTCAATGACACAATTGGTGACTCTATAATCTACAAGTACAGTTACTAAATGTGGTGTATTTCAAAACATTTGCTTTTTCAAAGGCTTTTCAAAGCATTTCCCTCCTTGCCAGCCATGCTGCAATTCATAGGGATGGGAATTGCCATTTTGCCAGTGTTCCTGATGTTATTTTAATATTGCAGTAGCACAGAAGAGACAAAATCTATTTGCACATGCTTGTTGTTGTTGTTGTTGAAGTTCTCTGATCCTCTTCCTGAAACTGTTTTCTAATATACCTTTATCATTGGCCTAATGTTTACTTCATACAATCTGTAGGCTTTAGAAAGATATCTAATCAGCCTCAAAAAACCTGCTGTATAGTTAGATTAGTATAGATTAGTTTAGATGTTTGTTTAGATACTGAATGTGATGGGATTGTTCAGGAACCTGGATAAGCAATCCTATTTCTTAAGTTCTGTGGGTAGCATTAGAGTGATTTGAGGGTCACAATTTTCTTCTCAGTTTCTTGCTTTTTTTAAGTATGGAATATAACTTAGAGTTTTTTTTTAATCAGTAGGCTTGGTTTTGCAAAACATCTGCAGTGGAGTTGATGAAAACTGAGTGGAGATTAGGATGAGTAGGCTTGTATGCAGTCATTGGTTTTAGTTTTGTCTTTCCCTTTTTTCATGGTTACAGCTTTGCAGTATTTTTAGTTCTGGTAAGACTGTTCTAACAAAGAATATTCAAAATTAACTTCTGTACAGTTTCATTGACATGAATTCGATTGACTCTCATTTTTATTATGAGGTTATCCAGGTGCAGCAATGTACAATAAATTCCACAAATAAGATGCTAAAATTTCTACTCTGAAGGGCTTTCAGCTAAATAGGCAAGGTGCACAACTAATGAAAGAGAGGTAATCAGCTCTTCTTCGGTACATGTTTTCTTATAGATGATTGGCACATTATTGCAGAATTGTAGCTATTCTTATTGCCTCTGCTATTTTAGTGGTACAGGAGGTAGTGATACACTCTTGGCTCCAACTCCAGAAACACTATGCATGTATCGTGAGTTTTTTCTTTGTTTTGTTTTGTTTTTAATAAGCTTGATTGTTTTTAAGACTTCTCATGATAGTAAGTTAAGCACAGAAGTGTCTGTATGATTTGGTACTTATTTTGGACTATATGTGTAATTTGCACTTTTCATACTCTTTTGTCTAGTGATTCCTTTATCCTGTTTACTTTTATGTATTTTCTAATTTTGATTTAATTGTTCACTAATAGTCAGCTTGTGCTAGTGTGTAGCAAAGGGCCATTGGTAGACTTGCAGTTAAGAAAACTAACCCCAAAACACTTTAACCGTGTTAGAAAAAAGGATTAGAGAAGTATCTTCAGTTTTATGATCTGGAATCTTTGAATTTTCTCTCTGGTGAAACATCAAGTAGTATCCTCCATGAATGGGTTTCCTGAGTCAGGTGTTTTGTTGACTCAGCAAACATCTTAAGAGTTGTAGTTCTGAGGGACAAACTTGATTATTTTTTAACTGCTGTCTTAAGCAACTATATAATTGGGTTTTAAATTTTTGAAGTTCTAATGTAAAGGTAATGTCTAAAGTTCTGCGTTTTTTCTGTAACCTTAGAAATGATGGCAGATGACTTAGACAAATCTATTGAAGAACACAAGGCCAAGTTTGCACAAGATAAGGCAGAACTTGAAAATGATCCACCTTACATGGAAATGAGGGTAAGACTGTTAAAAAGCTTTCCTGAATATAAGTACTTGTGTTGCTAAGCCTACTTTTACTGTGCTCTTATAACTGGGTTTTTTGTTAAATTATATATTAAAGATTAAGTAATTTCTAACTTAAATACTTTATATCTGTATGTATGTGGATTTTTAAAAACCTGTATGCTACCAGGCATACACAGTAAGATTTGTATTTTACAAGTGAGAAAACTCTTGTAAATGGCTATTATTGCTCCTTCCCCCTCCTCCCTAGGGAAGGTGACTATCAGGGATCTGCCCTCTGCTCACTCCAGAGCTGTGGTCTTGGAATATCCTCAACATTTCTCTTACAGAAACTAGGAAATATAAAAGGAAAGTAACAATTAAACAAAATCTGTTCTTATCACAGTTTTCCTATTAGTAATTTTAATGTGTTAATCCAGCATTACTTTCAATCTCTCTATTCTCCAGTGCAAATAATTATGTTACTAATGTTCTTATACATGATATTTCCTTTACCTTGTACTGCAGTAAAGCATTTTGTTTTGTTTTCAGAATAAGGAATCAGAGAAGCTTTCTGAGACTAGGAAAATGTTAATTTCCATGGCTAAAGAAAATATACCTCCGAATAGTCAACAGAACTATCCTTTAGGTATAGTATATTTTTTTATATGTTTTCTAGATTTAAGTAGCATTTAATTACATTTGGGAATTTTTGCAAGGGAATTACTGCTTCGGATCTTTAATCATAAGATGATCATTGTAATTCAAGTGCATAATAATTCTTCAGTCTTCCAAAAGTCTTGGGATTGTATGGAATTTTATTTATTTTGCAGTTATGCTTTTTTTTTTTAATCAGGAGAATGGGGCAAGCACTTTCTTTTTCTTCCTGTAAAGGTAGTGCCACTAAAAAAAAAATCCAAACCAACCAACCAAAAAAAAAGAAATCTGGTTGTCAGTCCTTGATAGGCAATATGTCCTTTCCTGTTGTATTTGAGTGAAAAAAGCTTTGAAATTCCATCTCTCATCTGGACTTTACTTCAAAAGGGTACATTCCCTGTACGTTGTGACAGGGAAGTAAGAATACTTTTCCTTTCAGCCTCTTAGGTTAAGAGTCCTAGTCCAACTTGACTAAAATGCATAGAGTTAAACTTAAGGTTTTCCTTTCAATTGTAAGCATCTTTCAGATGTTTAGGCAGTTAAAACTGTTTGTATTGCTCTGTAATTTTGTTACAATGCACAACGTCCAATGTTACATGTAGTCATTTACTATTCAGGGACAGAACAAGCACTTAGTTTTGGTTGAAATCTTAACTAAGGGAAATGGTTAAATTTGTTTTGCTGTAACTATCAGTATTAGTAACTGTTTTCATTATATATTGTCCTTTTTCTTCTTTTCTTTGTGATTTCTGATTGAAAATGTGTGTGATAGTGTTCTTTTCTCCATTTTGATGTTTCTGTAATGTGCCACCTATCTTACTTGTCCATCTCCTTTCTGTTGGCACTACTGTTTTTCCTTAGTTACACTTGTATAGCTCAGGTTTGTTCTGACAGCTTTAGAGCTTTTTCATGTCCTGTTTCTTGTTGATAGGTAACTCTTTTCTTTCAGTGTACACGCTTTGGGTTTGTACCTTATTAATTTTCATGCTGTGCCTGATGTAATTCTGGTGTAATTCTGCAGCTTCCAGTGGGAGGTGGAACCTGAGCTTGTGAATCTGTGGGTCTGGACTGATCTTAGCTGCATAAATAAAAACATGGTTTTTATAAGGGTGTTGTATAAATAGAACTACCAACCATCAGAAGACTTTTAGAGGAAAACTTCGCAAAAAATACTTGAAATGATAATTGAATATTCCTTGCTGCTAGAAGTCAT